>NC_048303.1:96591946-96891946 GCF_013100865.1 Trachemys scripta elegans
GCGGGAAATCATTTCGCGCACTTTTCCAGTCATTGACAGCGCGGACGCCACAGCACTGTGAGCATGGAGCCCGCTGCAACCATCGCTGCAGTTGTGGCCGCTCTCAACGCCTCGCAGCTTATCATACAGGTTGCCCTGAGGCAGATGCAGAAAAGTCAGGCGAGGAGGCTACGTCAACGCGGTGATGGCCTGAAGTCTGAGAGTAGCACAGACCTCTCAGAAAGCAGGGGACCCAGCGCCGAGGACATCACGGTGGCAATGGGTCATGTTGATGCTGTGAAACGGCGATTCTGGGCACGGGAAACAAGCACTGAGTGGTGGGACCGCATAGTGCTGCAGGTCTGGGATGAATCACAGTGGCTGCGAAACTTCCGCATGCGGAAGGGAACTTTCCTTGAACTTTGTGAGTTGCTGTCCCCTGCCCTGAAGCGCAATGACACCCGGATGCGAGCAGCCCTGACTGTCCAGAAGCGAGTGGCCATAGCCCTCTGGAAGCTTGCAACGCCTGACAGCTACCGGTCAGTCGCGAGCCAGTTTGGGGTGGGCAAATCTACCGTGGGGGTTGTTGTGATGCAAGTAGCCAAGGCAATCGTTGATGTACTGCTGCCAAAGGTAGTGACCCTGGGAAACTTGGAGGCGATCATAGATGGCTTTGCAGCGATGGGATTCCCAAACTGCGGTGGGGCCATAGATGGAACTCACATCCCTATCCTGGCACCGGACCACCAGGCCAGCCAGTACATTAACAGAAAGGGCTACTTTTCCATGGTGCTGCAAGCACTGGTGGACCACAGGGGACGTTTTACCAACATCAATGTCGGATGGCCGGGCAAGGTTCATGACGCTCGTGTTTTCAGGAACTCTGGTCTGTTTAGACGGCTGCAGCAAGGTATTTACTTCCCGGACCACAAAATAACTGTTGGGGATGTGGAGATGCCTATAGTGATCCTCGGGGACCCAGCCTACCCGCTAATGCCCTGGCTCATGAAGCCCTATACAGGTGCCCTGGACACTGAAAAAGAACTCTTCAACTACCGGCTGAGCAAGTGCAGAATGGTGGTGGAGTGTGCTTTTGGACGTCTCAAGGGGAGATGGAGAAGCTTGCTGACTCGCTGTGATCTCAGCGAAACCAATATCCCCATTGTTATAGCAGCTTGCTGTGTGCTCCACAATCTCTGTGAGAGCAAGGGGGAGACCTTTATGGCTGGGTGGGAGGTTGAGGAAATTAGCCTGGCTGCTGATTACTCACAGCCAGACAGCCGGGCGATTAGAAGAGACCAGCGGGAAGCGCTGTGCATCCGGGAGGCTTTGAAAGCAAAGTTCCTGAGTGAGCAGGGTAACCTGTGACTTTCTAATTTTGTGTACAGAGAAGCCTTCACCCCACTTCCAACACACGTTTCAAAATAAAAATAGTTCTACTTTGTTAAAGCACACCGTTTTCTTTAATACTGTTTTCGCGGGAATTTTTTAAAACTGGGACGCAGACTGTGGTGCGGAGCGGGTGTAGTGTAGTCGCGCGAATGCAGCTTCTAAACTCAAGGACTGACAGGCTCCGCTGCGGTGGGATGGTTCTTTCAACGGAGCCTGTCACCCCTCCTGATACGGACTGTGTGTATGGGGGGTCTATGTGAGTTTGTGGCAGGGGGGGGACGGTTACAGATCCCCTGCTGTGTGGCTCTGTGATCCTGCCTAAGGACCGCCGCTTAAGATCTCTAACTGCCCTCCCCTGACACAAAGTCACAGAGCAACCCACCCCCCACCACATAACATGAAAAGAACCTCCCAGACTAACCAGGGTAAGTAGTCACTGCATCACTGCACTATGTATGTGCCCTGCTGCTGTGCCTGCCCCCGACTATGTACCCTGCCAAAGGTGACTGTCCTGTCCAATTACCAACCCCCTTTCCCCCCCCCCCTCCAAAAGAACATGATGGAAACAGTAGTTAACAGAAACATATTTTTTATTATCAACTACACATGGGACTGGGAAGTGAAACTTGGACGGGGGCTTGTGTCAGGCGGGAAGGAAAGAACTTGTCAAACTTTGGGGAATGAGAGCCTTCTGCTGCTCGAGCTCTCTGCAGGGGTGGAGTGAGAGTTAGCAGGGACTCTGCCGCCTCTCCTTCTGTGCACTTTGGGTGAAGGGAGTATGGGACTTGGTGGCGGGGGAGGGCGGTTAGAGATGGACTGCAGCGGGGCTCTGTCCTCCTGCCTCCGTTCCTGCAGAACATCCACAAGGCGCCGGAGCGTGTCCGTTTGCTCCCTCAGTAGTCCAAGCAGGGTTTGAGTCGCCTGCTGGTCTTCCTGACGCCACCTCTCCTCCCGATCCATGTTGGCTTGGTGCATTTGGGACAAGTTCTCCCGCCACTGGGTCTGCTGTGCTGCCTGGGCTCGGGAGCAGGCTATAAGCTCTGAGAACATGTCCTCCCGTGTCCTCTTCTTCTTATGCCTAATCCTCCCTAGCCTCGGGAGTGTGATGACAGGCTAGGTTGTGAGACAGTCGCAGATGGGGCTGTGGGAATGGGAAAAAGGGAGTGAATTCCTCAGAAAGATAAATGTAGTTGTGAACAAAAAACATAGTCTTTCTCTGTGAACAGGACCATGCACAGCACCTATCACATGCGCACTCAGCACAAGGTCGAATTCTCGGCCTTCGCATTCAGTGTCTGGGGTTTTGCAGAGCACTTTTGAGAACCCTGTCAGGACAACGGAATTGCTCTTGCACGCAGACATGGTAAGCCGTAGATTCGTGGCAGCTTAAAACTTTAATATTAGCAATGGCCTCATTTCACATTGAAATCAATGTCGGTCCCTGCTGCCAGCAATCCGGCAAGCAGGAAGTCTGCTCCTGTCCCACACCCTCGCGGCTGTCCCCGTGAACGATCCCTTTCGGCTGACCCTCTCCCGCCTCCACCGCGTGGCTGCAAACCAGCGGTTACAGTTCTGTAAAGGAACGGTAAAGCAGTCCCAACACTAACATTCCCCTACCTCATTCAAAGCAGGTCATCATGAGCGACATCACCCTCATGAGGATCTCTGAGAGCGACAGACAGAGAATGCTCCGGGAAAGCCTTCAAAGACCAGGGCCGTATGCCGCCATGCTGTGCCAAGCAATGATTCCGGAGTACTTGCTAGTCTCGTGGCGCGGCAACGTGTCCTACTACGGAGGACCCAATAAGGCCGCTCTCCCCAAGAACCTAATGCAGCGGATTTCAAATTACCTGCAGGAGAGCTTCCTTGAGATGTCCCAGGAGGATTTCTGCTCCATCCCCGGACATATAGACCGCATGTTACTGTAGCTGCAGTAGCAGGGACTAAACAGTAGAGCGGCTTGGGCAGGACAATCATGCAAAACCGGACATTGCTAGATTTTTTTTCAATAGTTGCACTGCCCATGACTGAACCGTAAAGTTAATCAAACTAATCATGAGAAACCCATTTTTTAAATTGTTAATATTCATGTTCTGTTACAAATAAATGTTTAGATGTTTACAACACTTACTGGATGATCCTTCACCAGATTCTGTGTCCGGGGTAACGGCTGGGGAGGGTTGGTAGGGGATCTCTGTAAGGGTGATGAAGAGATCCTGGCTGTCGGGGAAATCAGCGTTGTGAGCGCTATCGACTGCCTCGTCCTCCTCATCTCCTTCCTCATCTTCCCCGTCCGCTAACATGTCCGAGGATCCGGCCGTGGACACTATCCCATCCTCAGAGTCCACAGTCAGTGGTGGGGTAGTGGTGGCGGCCGCACCGAGGATGGAATGCAGTGCCTCGTAGAAACGGGATGTCTGGGGATGGGATCCGGAGCGTCCGTTTGCCTCTTTGGTCTTCTGGTAGCCTTGCCTCAGCTCCTTGATTTTCACGCGGCACTGCGTTACATCCCGGCTGTATCCTCTCTTTGCCATGTCTTTAGAGATCTTCTCATAGATCTTTGCATTCCGTCTTTTGGATCGCAGCTCGGAAAGCACGGACTCATCGCCCCACACAGCGATGAGATCCAAGACTTCCCGATCAGTCCATGCTGGGGCCCTCTTTCTATTCTGAGATTGCACTGCCATCAGTGCTGGAGAGCTCTGCATCGTTGCCAGTGCTGCTGAGCTCGCCACGATGTCCAGACAGGAAATGAGATTCAAACTGGCCAGACAGGAAAAGGAATTCAAATTCAAATTTTCCCGGGGCTTTTCCTGTGTGGCAGTTCAGAACATCCGAGCTCTTACTGCTGTCCAGAGCGTCAACAGAGTGGTGCACTGTGGGATAGCTCCTGGAGCTATTAGCGTCGATTTCCATCCACACCTAGCCTAATTCGACATGGCCATGTCGAATTTAGCGCTACTCCCCTCGTCGGGGAGGAGTACAGAAGTCGAATTAAAGAGACCTCTATGTCGAACTAAATACCTTCGCGGTGTGGACGGGTGCAGGGTTAATTCGATGTAACGGCGCTAACTTCGACATAAACGCCTAGTGTAGACCAGGCCAGAGATTCCTCCTGCATGTCTTCTCGGCAGCCTGCTGCCTTCTGTCCGGACCCATTACAGTTCTATTGCTTTTTATATCGTGCACATACACACACATGTACGCACAGAACAACAATTGGTCCAGACATTCAATTTACATTTAACTATCTTAACTACATTTAACTTATTTTATTTTTGAAATCAGAAAAAAAATTCCAGGTGAACTAAAAGTTGTTTTGTTTTTGTTTTAAACAGAAAAGATTGTTAGTTTAATTGGCGTTGCTATTTCTTTATTGTTGAGCATTTTATTAGAGGCCTGTTCATGGCCCTCTCCCATCCTAAAACTTCTTCTATTCCTCTTATCTTTGGTGAGCATAGCCTGCTGCTGCTGTTAGAGCCAGATCATGCCCATCTATGGCAAGACCTACAGGAAGATTAAATAGACCTAGAAAACTGCTATGAGTTTCCACTCTTGAAGTTTGTAAGGTTTCATGGAGTCAATGTGGGTTCATGGCACAAGTTTACTTCTCCACAATGTGGACGTGGCCCTCCATTTTCATGGATGTGCTAAGTTCCAGAGAGAAATCCCATGCTCAGAGGATATTTATGGAGGCATCTAACAAACACTCTCTGTTCCTCACTTTTCTTCTCAGTCCCCCAAAATTGAGCCAATTTGCCACAATCTCTTTCCCATACCTGGGTTAACACACCCTTCCCCGATGGTTTTTGACGGTATAGGGAGGGACCCTATGTGCATTATGAGTGACAGAGGCAATATGAGTTTCCATGGATTTCCCCATCATGTATTGGAATGCTGTGTAGAATAGCACTCCCCTAGTTACCCCTGTTCTCTGTTTAGCTGTATACACCTTCCCACAAAGAGGGTCCTGAAGTGGTGGTGCTGTTGCTTAGTTTCTTCCTTCTGACAGAGCTTGAGCACTTTTTCACTACTATTGTCCACTCCATGGCTAAAATTGGAGGGGGCTGAAACATTTGCTTAATGTGGGAATGGCTTGTTTAAATTTCATTTTGATTCAGATTCTGCCCACTTCTCCTAACTAAATAGATCTGATCCATAAGACAGTGCTCAGTATTCAATTCCAGCAACCTACAATAATTATGTCATGTGATGCCAGCTCCAGGGGCAATAATAAAAAGCAGCATGAAAAGTGGTTAATTCTTGTGCTGTATTATTTTTTGTACCAAGGACTGATGATATGGAATCAACATAGATCAGGACCAGTTAAATATTCACTTCCTGTACTGTTACAGCTGGACACAGGGAACTTCCGGAGAACTTACAGTGAAAAAGGGAAAACAAAAAGTCAGTGGTTTGCACGATCACTGCTAGAGATGGGTTCGGGCCACAAAATTTGGCTTTGGATCCAGTTCTCTAACTCCCCAAAGTTCTAGAGATTTGATTGGAAAGATACTGTAGGGGTAATATGCAACATCTGGTGCTTTAAGATTTGAATTCTTGAAGTACAGGAGTGTCTGGATCCTACTGACACCACAATATTCTCCTCTGCCCTGTTGCCTTCATATTGATAGGTCAGAAAATGGGAAAAGAAAAAAGGAAAGCATCCAGAAACTGAGCAAATAAATGCATCTTACGTCATGCTCTGAAGACTGCCAAATCTGGGCCCTGGCAGAACATGAAAGGGAGCAAATTCTAAAGACAAGTGCACTCTACTGTGTAAGTTCTCCCATAGGTCCTGGAAAGTTCAGTCCCTATATAGAGGGATTCTTCTGCTTTAGGGGTTGGTGAGCATAACTCTTTCAGGAGAAATGTTTTCTGATCTCAGATCTTGGCAAGGAAATAGCCTTTCCATTCATCTGTAAGATTATTAAACAAATTCTAAGTCTTACTTATTTATTGCTGACATCAACTGTTCTTCTTGTTGTTGTTCCTTTGCGAAATAGACCTTGATACAGTACAAGGGCCTTGCAATACTTTTGGTATGGGATGCGCATATTGTTTTATTCAGTTCTGGTATCTTTGCCCAGAGCATAAAGCAAGCCCTTAATAATTTAGTTTTACAGATGACTCAGAATCATCATATCACAGGCTTAGCCTTAAACCAAAGCTATTTATGGAGTGAACTTAGTACTGTAGCTTTTAAATTCACGACTTTGGGAGCAGACAGTACTTATTAAAGCATATATGTATGTATGTACTGTCTTTCCTACTTTCCCCAAAGATTATGGGAAGAACAACTAACTAGCTGCTGTACCTAACAGAGCTGAAAGAGATTGGGAACAAGTTGTTGTGATTTCAATCTCTCTGTCACAGTGTCCTTAATGCTGAAAAAAAATTACTTCATAGTCCTCTGACAGTCAAATACACAGCAATTATCGTCACATATCTTATGCATTCAGCGCTATCACTTGTGCATATATTCTAGGCGATCTGGTGCAAATAGCCAGTCTTATGATTTTACTAGGGAAGATCATACCATAGGAGCTACTATACCAGAACAGACAAATCACCCTGTCCAGTATCATAGCTCTGACAATAGCCATCAGAGGAATGCATTAAAAAACGATGTTGCTCCTAACTGTGCAACATTTTCTATGGGGAGAAATTTCTTCCTGATCCCAGCTGGTGATCAGTTTATGGCCTGAAGCATGAGGAATGTTGGTTTATATTATTTTATCTTAGCCACAGATGCTATTCTTATTTATATGAATTTCTAAACATTTTTAGAAAAGTGCTAAGCTATTTTCTCCAATAATATCCTATTAACAATAACAATTTTTAATTATTTAGTACTTTACAAATATTAATGAGTGAATGAGTTCCACAGGTCTATAACATGTCTGGTAAAATATTTCTATTACAATATGTGCAGGCAGAGCTGCTGGCAAATTTCTGGAAGATTAGTGGTGGTATTTCTGATTTGCTTTTTATCTTGACAAGCCTAGTGGATGAACTGTAGTGAGATTACAATCATGATCATTCACCAGAGCCTGAATCTTTGGTGAACAGCGCACTGTAGCTCTATATATTTATATCCTGGGAAAATCAATTCTGTTTAATCCTTGTGTTGCATACTAATAATTCTTTCCAAGGCACTTTTAAGTGTTTTGTATATCAGTTTTGCAATCCCACAGGGAATGAACCTAAATGAATCTTTAAAAAACAAAACAAAGCTGTATTGCAAATTTAAACTCCGGTTTAGTCTGCTATTGTAAGGGCTGAAGGTTAAATCTGCACTGCACAAGCAGACTAATGGGAGATGCTGAATAAGTGTAATTACAGAAGAGGACAACAAGGGAGAGAGAAGCTGCTGTTATTTGAACTATCTTCCTGTTTGTAAGAGTATGAAGGAAACAGTATTTTAAAAAGCGAGCAGATAAATAGATACTTTTTTATACAGGGAGGCACTCAGATACTACAGAGAGTGTTGCCAGTATAAGAACTGGGTGCACAGATGGATTGATGGCAGATCTTGCCAGTGAATAACAGTAGGCGTGACTTAAATGATAGAGGTGTGTGAATCTGAACTTTTAGTTTGTGTGATGGTTGAACATCAAACCCTGTAACCCTGATATTCTCCTACTTGCAATCCAGGCAAGGGGTCTCAGAGTAAGACCATTTCTGAGTTAGCCAAAGGTAATTCAATGTTCTTCTTGTAGCATGTTACATTTGCATGATGATGTAACTCCATGGTAAAACATCATATCCTGAAAGCAAGTACTCATATGTTAGTTGGACCAAACTTGCAGTCCTCAAGGATTTCATTTTAGGGCTAAAATCAGTTTAGGGTTCAAAATTGGTTCAGCCAACTCCAACAAGAATAGTTTGACCTTCTCAGAGCTTAAGCCAAGACAGTCCGATATTTCCTTAACAAAGTCGGGCTTAATAACAAGGAAAACTCTGTGGGATGGGAGTGCATTACAAAATACTAGAATTTGTGAAGGGGGGGGGAGAAAGGGGGAAGGCTCAGAAAATATTATAGAAAATTTGTGTCCATGTGCAATTGCGATGACCTCCATATTGGTCAACACCCGGGATTGAATTGGGGACCTATCAAAGTAAAAACTTGAGTCTCTAGGTTCTGCAGCTATAAATTATGACAGACCCATATCATCTGTGGCTCAAGCACTGAAGGTGACGTGACAAAACTGACCAGTGAGTTACATAATGTTTAATATACTCCGATGGTGAGTATATATCAGTCTATGGATCTACTTGTATGCTATTTGTATGCTTTAGCTACCTATTGAAATTTCTTTGAAATGTCTTTCAGTGGTGTGACCTTGGGTTAATCTTATCTTACGTCAGACAAATTGACTGGTGGAATCCTGGAAGAGTTGTCAGCACCTCTACATGATAATCAAGGACAAGAAGTGCTGCCTGTGTTCTTATTCATCCAAGCATGGAAGTGTGCAGTGCAATATCCAGGCAAGACTATTTAAAATATTTTTTGTTAAGAAACTCCAAGGCTGGCCTGTGGTAGCTATCAAGATGGGACCTATCATTCAAGGGACTAGAACAGAAACTTGAGCTCAGTCCCTTATTCTTCAGCTGCATCATCATCATCATCAAATTACTTAGTATGACTTTTTATCCATTGATTTCAAAGCACTTTAAAAAGAAGTTTGTTTCACAATCTAAATTTTACAGAGGGGGAATCTGAAGCACAGAGAGGCAATGTTAATATTTATATGACTTGTATTACATTAAGTGTATGACAGTAGTTGTGTTTATTCAAAGAGCACCTAAAAGTCCCAGCCTTGGTTAGGGCCTCATTGCACCAGGCTTTAGGGAAACACATCATTATTATTAATAGTTGTCTTTTTAGTGCCTGTGGACCCAACTGAGATTGAGCTGCTAGGCATTCTACATACATAAATAAGGAAGTTTTAACTGAGGAAGTTAAAATCTAAATAGACTTTTTTTCTTTTTTAATTGGGCAGTGACCAGCGCGTTTCATCTAAACTCAAGAGGCTAGACCAGGGTGCCCCTTTACACCTCTCTTTGACATATTATATATATCAAACCACTAACTTCTTTTGAAAGAGTTTAATTGATTATTGGGAATAAGAATGTATACCTATAAAATTATATGAACTAGAGTCAATCAGAAATATATTGAGATGGAAGACAGCATGAGGCTGGGTAAGGAAAGCCTGATTTTCTTTCTGTAGCCATTTGGGCTTTCACTGAACAAGAGGCAAAGTGAAGTTTTATTGAATGTGTCTCTAATTTTTAAAATATGTTTTTACTTACACTTCTTTATAATACCCCTTTGGAAGTAGGAAACTAAATTGTGAAGGGAATAGTGAAATATGTATAATATATTCCAGGACAGAATAGTGCTTAATATATTTATAGGTCACCCCTGCAGACCTGAGATAAAATACTGGCTTAGCTCAGAAATTAAAATGAGGCTGGTGGCAAACTTAGAGTCTGATCCTGCGAGGTGACTTTAGTGTGAACTGAGAGCATTCAGGTGCTGATCACTTCCTGTGATTTACTGAGCGGCCTCTGTTTCTAACAAAATCAACCAGAATTGAGAGCACTGAACACTTCACTAACAGCGCTCAGCACCTTGCAGGATCAGACCACTATTTGTGTGCTATGAGTGGCACTCATTGTTCAAGAAGAGAGGCCAGGACTAGAATAGCAAGGGTGTTGTAGGTCCTTACTGATTTGCATTGGCAGAGCAGCACAGGAAAGCTTACAAAGCAGCAGCCTTCACTCTCCCTGACTCAGGTCAGAGCCATTATCATAGCTGTTCCCTTTTGTGAACACTAAACTTCTCTCTAAAAATTTAAAAGCAAAAGGCCTCTCAAACAAAAAAGCTGCTTCAAACCCTTAGAAACCAAAATCTTTTGCTGATATGCTTTTACCCCATTGCATTGCTTGCTTGTTATTTTAAAGATTATCAGGAGTGCTGGGCTTCTGACATTCATTATTTTTGGGGGGGAGGAAGGTTATTTCCTTTCAACAAATGCAAGGGTTAGTTTTTGAAACTAAATAAACAAACTACCCACAGCACAAAAAAAGTCAAGGAGTTTGCAACCTGGTATTAAACAGAAATGTGTTAGTAAAATGTTTTGACTTCCAATCTTCATGGTGTCACTGCATCAATTTATTATTTAATGTTTTTATTTGTTTAAACAGCAACACATTATCAGCACAGTCAGACCCAGGGATATGTTTATTAGGTGATTGGCTGTGTGTTTTTAGAGCGGGGCAAAAGGTTTTGACCAACATATTTTTCAGTGAAAAATACTGATTCAGCAACATCAAAGTATTTTGTGAATTCATGTTCATTTCACCTAATTTAATTTGTTTTAATATATATATATACATATATTTATTCAAAATGACTTTCTTTTGAATTTTTTTAATTTTATTTTTAAAATATTAAAAATGTCAATTTTCAAAATCACTTGACCTGAACTAATTTTTTTCTTCAACTTTTGAATGAGACAAAATTTTGAAAAAAAATTTCTTTTGGTTTTAACAAACAAAATATTTGTTCAGTTTTTCAGAACTGCCAGTAAAACTGAAAAATCTGTTATTTGCCCAGCTTTAGTTTTAGGTATATGTAATTGTACCTATCTGTACCTGTCTCAGTACAACAACTTAATGACATGCTATTGTGAGGTTGAGCATTGAAGAGTTTCTAAAGCCAGAAATATAGCTGCTGTTAATGATATATACAAGGGAAATCAATGGCCTTATGGGGTTTTTTAAAACTGTTTCCTCCGTTTTTAACAAATTTGTTCAGGACCCCAATACTTACTTTTGTAACTAGCACAGAGCAAACTCTAGCATAACTTAATTTGGTCAAGTAATGGGAAATTATTTATTGTGTTTTAATCAAAAATAAATAAATAACTAAATAAAATAAAAGCCTCTATAAAACAGTTTCAAACTCTAAACTTTCTTTCTTTCCTTTTTTTTTTTTTTAAACTTGGAATGTATTTTATCATCTGTCAGTTTTGCCCTATGATATGTCCTCTTAAATTGGATCTGTAAGCCCTTCATAAAGTTTAATAAATCTTCAGCATTTCACCCTAAGGAAATTATATTAAAAACCTTCAAATGTGAAGTTGGGCCCGCAGACACACAGCGCTGGGAATTATATCACCATAATCAGCTTGTAATGAAAGCCTCTGTCGCTGTTCTCTCCCAATCATAATCTGGCTGTCTTTATGAAAAAAAGGGGGGTTTGTCTGGGTTCATCTGCAAGCTTTAATTGGAAGATGTCTTCATTTCATTCCAGCCTACTGGGATAATAACTCAGCCCTGTGTTTAAACACAGGCCCTTGCTGCTGATATTTTTTCATTTAGTAAAGCATGTCTCTTTAAATGATTTAGCAAATCATCATGAATGCCAAGCCTCTGTGATTGGCAGCTCATTGCTGGTGCACCATTTGCATGACATTTGTTCTTCAGCTGAGAAAGCTGCAGCAGGTAAACAAGCAGGCCCTGTACTGACTCCCTTTGAGTCCCTTCCTGTTTATTTTTTCATAATCAAATGACATTTATGGAGAGGCAAATGCAGCTGCACATATATGGAGAAAAAATGCAATCAGGCTAAACATGATGACTTTATTCAGGTGATATTTTGATTAGAGAAAGGACATTTTTATGACATAGGGTTTCTTGCACAGAAATCAGTCAAATTCCATTTTATAATCTCTTGGGGTTTTTTTTTTAATATAAAGGTTGGATTCAAATAATTGATTGCATTTGCCAGCACCATGAGGGTTTCATTAGAATATGTAGAAGCACTGAGCTCTAGAAATTACAGGGAGTTTCTTCTGTCCTCTTTGGAGTAAGAAAGGGATTTTTTTAGGGGCAAATACTTATCTATATTTGAAGTTGTTTCATTGCATCAGTGTAGCTTTTCCTAAAGAAAATTTCAGAGAGGAAGGTAATTTCAGAAGTTAAACATTTTAAACTTATTTTCCAGCATATTATAGTGTCAAGGGATTTGGCAGAGAACTTATTGAAAGATTAAAAATATATATGTAATATCAAACATACACACACACATATATATCATCATATGGTGTTTGTACAACAACTGATAGCAGCCTCTGAGGCAGCAGCTGTTGCTGCACAAGCTTCACTTTTATTTGTAAAATTCCTTTTCTTATTTTTTTTTATTTTTTCAGGAAGCCTTTTTATCTCGCAGAGTAAGGCAGAAAGTATTGTGCATGGAAAGTTGAGTAATGAACTGTATGCAACCTCAACTTGCTGATGTTTGTCATCCAGTTCTGTAACTCTTCTTAAAAGAGTATATTCCCATCCAGTTGCTGAGGGATGCATGACTCTGTATGTTCTCCAGATGCAGAAAGACATTCTGAAATGATGAAGCCAGAGTTAACAGTGATGTCTAGTAGACTGGAATAGCCCTTCAAGGGAGGCACACATGAATCACTAGTCTCAAATAATGGGAGTCATGGAGTCTTTGAGACTATAGGTCAGAACTGTCACCAGCCACAAGTGGTGACAAATTTTCAAAATAGCACCATTTAGACACCAAATTAAGTGGCCAGAGCTCAGCAGATTGGATGCATGTTGGGTGCTGATCTGTTTTGGAAATCTTTGCTATATGTGTCCCAATTGGGGCTGCTGGTTGCCAAACTTTTGGGAAAGTTGGCCACATTGTAGAAGGAAAATATACTTTCCAGGCTCTATTAGGTCATTTTCATCTCTACTTTCTAAGAGGAAGAGTTCTTGTCTTCCATTTAGGAAGGAACATTTCAACCTGCAGTGATTCTGGAAGAAGGAAAACTCATTTGCAAATATGCAATGAATTATGATAGGTTAATATGAGCCTAAACCATGTGACATGTTTGGGCTTTTAATATCCAGGACTCAGGCTTCCATAGAGCTGAAGACAGGTGAGTGGAGCATAATATGAGAAGTCCTTTAAGACATACAGAACCAGTTTTTTTATGTCACCTATAAAAGTAGGTAATGTGTTGGCAAGGAATTTGATTGTGGTTAGTTTAAAAATCCAGTTTAAAAATGTGCTGAAGGTTTAGAAGATGACAACTCATTGCCCCCATTGGTATCTTGACCAACATTTCAACTGCTTCAGCCATATCCAAGTCATTCTGAAGGAATTAATTTCCCCAAGATATTTATAGTCAGATTTCTTTCACCAAAACTAGAGAAAATATCAGGGCTTTGGAGTGAAACCCGGAGCTGGAGTACGGACCAGTAGGTTTTTTTCTTGGAGCTGGAGCAGAGCAATTCAAAAATTTGATTGCTCCAAATCCCTGGAAAATATTACAGCTGCATAACTAATCTCACTGTGAATTTCAGGAAGGCAAACTCATCAGCCTCTTATTGAACATGAATCATTTTGCTGAGCTCCTAAAAGCAGAGATAAGTGCATATACATATAACTCTTTATTCCATAAACTAGTCATCTCCATTGCACACATATAAGTTATCCAGTAATGATAACTCAGTCATTATAAAGGTCCCTAAAGTTCCAGCTGTCTACTGCAAGCAACTGGCCCTCTAAAGAGACCATTTGCTCTCTGCTGTTCATTTTAAGTTAGGATATGCCATTCTTTCACAGTGCTGGTCCAAACAGGTGAAAATTGGTGTTTAGAAAAGCCTAACTTATCCCAGCAGAGGTGAAAACATTGTCAGATTCCTGAGGCCCTGCAGATGGGCAATAAACATTAGTTAAATGTTCCCACATTGAGAAGAAATGAGTATGAACACTGACGGCTCCTTAATAGAATTGACTTCATTTCATTGCACGTCAGAAAGTGTTCTATACTGGCACTACTGATGAGGATTTGAGTTCCCATACTGGTTTCTTTGCAGGGAGTATTCCAAGCAGTTTAGAAACAATATGTATTTCTTTATTTATTTGTTTTCGAAAGTTTCTCATTTTTATTTGGGATATGTTTGTCTGATTTAGGCCTGAAAAGAATTCCAGGATTTTCTTGTCCACGGTATACAAAGTACAGAATGTTGTGATAATGAGAAAATATTACCAAAAAACGTTACCATTTCTCATGTGCAATAGCTATCCATTCAAATGGATTAAGAGTATTTTCATGTTGTTATGGATGGAGTTTTTCAGAAGGGCTCAGATTTCCTAAGAATACAATTTCTGTGTGGGTATTTAAGTCAAGAGGCCAGATTTTCAGAAATACTGGATAATGTGTTCTTTTGAAAATTTGACCATAGGTGTCACAATGGGAGCACTTGGTGCTGATTATTTGAAAATCTGGTTCATATTTAAGTGGCTTTTTGAAAATCTGGTCTAGTTGTCTACACAATCTCCATCATTCTTTCATGGTCAAAGAAAGTTTGCTCTGTTTATTCATCATCATATCAAAATAGAGGTTGGTCTAATTTACCAAGCCTAGTATTTTATTTAAGGGCTGGGTGGGGGCAGTTAGTTCATTTTTTCTAACCCTTTCCCCCTTTTAATTCATTACTCCCAACAGAATGGTGAAAAATAGCTGTGAAAAGGCCTTACCTGAAATGAAGATAGGGGTCTATGATATTGCTTAAGGCTATTATCATGTCACAGCAATGGCAAGTTTAAAGATAAAGGGCCAGATTCCAGCCGCAGTTGTAACATCTTTACCCCACCCAGGCAGCACATAGGAGCCAGCAAGAGGATGAAATGGTCACTGGGGAAGTTCTCTTTGTGCAGGAGAGGCATAGGACCAGTGTACGTGGCCTCACCTGCCCTTACAGCCCCAGAATAGGGGCATACTGGGGACAGAAGGGATAGCAGCTAGAGTGCTCTGTGCACCTGAAATTCTGGGCTGCAGTTTGCAGAGGAGTCCACCAGGTGCCCATTTAATGTAGCCATAAGTTAGACCAACCTCCCCAGGGCTCCTTTAGCTCACACCAGGGATCACCTTTGCCATTTCCCTCCTGGGCTGCCCTTTTTTTCCCTGTGAGAGGCACAACTCAGAATCTAGTCTAGTCCTAGGATACTGGAAAAGAGTGCTTGCAAATATATGTGAAAGTTCTGAACTGCTGTTCAGTTAGACTATGGCTGGTGCCTCTTTATTTATTTGCTATTCACAAATGTTTGTGTGAACAGATTGCTTTCCTGCATAGATATTTGGCTGATTTTAGTACCACCAATCCTATTCACATGTACACAAGACATTCACTATTTGCTAGTATACAGGACAAAGTATGTCAGCTAACCGGGAAGGAGAAAAAAATGCCATGTGAAATAAGTGAGCTATCACACACACTAATAAATAGTAAATAGTTATATTGAATGGAATGCAAACAACTCATAAAGTTAATCCAGACTATGAACAAATAGTTAAAAATACATTCTGAGAAACTGGTATTCTATGATAGATGGGTAAACCCCATTCTCCCACAGGCCCTAAGGGATTAAGGGACAGAATAGCTACCTGACCAGCTGCAGGTAATTAATTGACCAGCAATAGCTGGGATAAGAAGCTGCAGCCCAGGCAGCTGTGGGTGGCTGCTGTAGACTGATAGAAGCTGGCTAAGGAGCAGTATCAGAAGCCAGGAAGGACTGGACTGAGACTGTTGGGGGAAGAAGTGAAGGGCCTTTTGCTATATTCTGCAAGCTAGAGGAGAATTAGACTCCCTAGGGTCCTGCTACTAGGTGTGGGGAGGAATATGCCATAGGCATTTGAGGACTGCTGGAGTTGAACAAGGTCAGTAGAACAGGGTCTTAAAGGGCTGATATAGTTCCAAGATACCTGAGCCCAGGGAAGAGGGACTGAACTCCCACAATCCATTAATGAATGATCAAACAAAACAAAAAACAAATTTGCAATGATTACTAATTGCAGGAAATAATTCAGCCATCTCCAGCTAATAGAGTGAAAATTCTGAAACGTTTGCAAAGCAGTAGAGGGAGGATCTGTGGTGGAGTATGGATCTAGAATGAAACTGAACTACCACCCCTTTCCCCCAAAATTGGGGATGATTGGATTTGGGGGTTCTGTTTGAGTTTGTTATAGACTGGAGATGTGAAGTTCAGATTTGGCTTTGGCTCTGGCTCCAGAGTCAGGAGATTTGGTGGGGGGTGATGAAGGAAGAGAGGGTTGTTCAAAGCTCATGTTCCATTTTCTGCTCATCTCTAATGAGAACAGGATTGTACTCTGCCGTCCCTATGAGCAACAGTGGAAATAAAAACCTCACTCCAGCTGCTAAATCTTCTGTGTCTCAGAAACACTAAAAAGCAGTACTGCAAGCTGAATTTTTAAAGAAGCTTCTTTATAGAAACTGAATCATATGAAATCATTTTTAAAAAATTATATTTAGTCTCTAAAATATCACTGATCCAGGCTAGCTGAACAATTCTGTGTTTGCAGCTGGAATTGCCTTTCTGGGTTCTTTTCAGTGCAGGAAACAGATTTTCTAGCAAACCTTCTTGCAAACCAGAATAACTCTTTGAATTTCTACATTTGGTTGTTACAGTGTGGGTGAAGTTCAGTATGTGTTTACATTCAGTTAACATAGCTAGGGATAAACAGCAGGCGAAAAGCCATGTAGATCTTAAGTGATTTAAAATAGCTATTTCTGTGTTGCTAAATAAATTACACATGAAAGATGGGACTAAATCACCCAGATTGTTTAGTTTAACAGACAATCTCACATAATTTACAATTGAATTAAGACATATCTTTTCAAGCAGACAACCTGATAACAAGAAATTTTAAATATCAGAAGTGCCAGAAAGGGATTTTTTTAATCCAATTTCATATGAATAATTACCTGATTTCCTGCAGGAATTGCTCTATTCTACAAGGGACCTTGCCTTCCTGAATCTTTCAGATTTAAAAAAAAAATCAGTGCATGGTCTATTGTTTATTTACCTGGTGATAAGGCAGCAGATGGCCATGTGCAGAGAGGTGGAAAGGGAAGCAAGTTGTTTAAGATATTGGGAAAAGAAGAGGGATTTGGGGGGAAATGGATACATAATTGACAATTTTAAAAGGGTGTCTGGCTGGTCTAATTGTAGTTAGTGTCTCTTGAGCTGTCCTTGCTGCTCAAAAGCCAACTAGATAAACACAAATGCACACAGTACATAAAAGAAATCATGCATATTCTTTTAGTGGAGCTGACAAGATGCTTTGACTCTGAGGCATCCTACGGAGGATCCATTCTTTGTTGGCCCACTTGCATCTATCTTGAACATGAAATAGAGAGCATGAGGCGATTGGCTGTGATACTGATAATACAGGGCTGACTTGGGTTTAGCAAGGGAAAAGTGAGAGACAGATCACTGCTTCTTTCTAAGCTAAGGGCTACATCGTCCCTTTGCTTGCAGCCCTGCGTGAGGAGTATTACATAGTTGCATCACCCCACAAGAAGCTCAGGGAAAGAATGGTCTGCTCCTGGGAAGGAAGTACAGTCTATTACTGATCCTAACCAGTAGCAAATTAATAATCTCTCTCCCATATGCCAGAGCAGAGGCTCTGTCCAGTGCGTTGGAGACCTAAGAATCTACTCATTCCCCACCCCTTTCTGCTTGCTCCCTAGAGGGAGGGAGGAAGTACCAAGCACACAGTCCCTGCTCTCTTTTCTGTGTGCACTGCGGAGATGCAGGGGGAGATGCATTTGTACATTGGAGGGAGGGGTGTCTTAGTCTCTGTTATGCTCACTGCCATAATCTGGCCCTAATATTGTAAATCCTTTGGAGTCAGGGGCAGAATCTTATTCTATGTTGTGTCGTCGGCTGTGTACATTTATAGTGTTGTCAGTGTCTAATAATAATTGGAGGAGTTTCTAAAATACTGTGTGGAAGGAGCAAGCGAAAGGTTTTTGTGCTCCTCAAGCAAGCAAAGGCTTGTCACATCAGCTAGGGGTCACAGCTAATCAGTTTCCATTTACATTCTGTTGGGAACTACTTCTTTCCCTGTTCCAACAGACCGTTCTTCCTTACAAACCCCCAATGGAAGGGCAAAAATTCTTCCACTCAGCCAGTAAAGGGGGAACAGTAATAGTGATAGAAAGAAGATGCATCTTCAATGCATGCTCTTCTGGGAGAGAAGAGAACACCAGCAGGGAGAAAAAGAGGCAATGCAATTTTCAGTGGAATCTAAGGCAGCCAAGAAATAATCTTGACATAACTTTCTAACATGCTTTTACCATATTTTGTTGTAATTTATCAATGTAGGAACCTGCTGAGTCATCCCATTGAAACTTCCCAACCAAATACAGCCGCACAGCATCAAGACATTGCATCTCAGTTATTCTGTGTTTCTCTGCAGCTCCATTTGCTTATAAGTAGCTTTTTAAAAGTGACAAATACTGATCTATCATGTCTTCTCTTATGCGTCTCCCTTTTGCTTCTCAAGGAATTAGCTTGCAGGGTGGGGATTTTAGCACTAGTCTCTCTCATAATAGACAGCAACTTTCAATTGTTTCACCCCTGCTCCCATTTCAAAAAAATATGGACACTAATGGCTAATATATATTAAATCAACTTCTTGTGTGGCACAGCATGTGTTACTTGCTCACTCACAGTATTTGTTCATTTTATGGGTTAAGTGGAGTGTCCATTAGAGAGTTTATAATACAGGTAGGATTTTTAACTGCTCATTTTTCCTGCACTCCTTTGCATAGTATGTTTAGCTACTTCTTTATTCCTCCTATTCTCCTCATCCTTTCATAATGGTCTGATATGAATACTTAAGAAGCAATACGTGCTCCAAAATTGTCATTTTTATTACTTGTGTTTTAAAACACAATGTACAGTCAGGGCCGGCACCAGCATTCCAAGCAGGTGCTTGGGGCGGCAATCTGCAAGGGGCGGCAGTCCGTGTGTTTTTGCCGCCCTAAGCAGCGCGCCAAATTGCCACCGCAGACGGCGGGGGCAGTCCGTGTGCCGTTAGGGTGGCACACGTGTTTCCGCAGCAGTGGCAATGCAGCGGCAGCTTCTATGTTCAGCTGCCCGCAGCGGCAATTTGGCTGCTTCTATCTTCCAGCTGAAGACAGAAGCTGCCGCCGAACTGCCGCCGCCGCGGAAACGTGCGTGCCGCCCTAATGGCACACCGACTGTCCCCACCATCCGGGGTGGCAATTCAGCACACTGCTTGGGGCGGCAAAAACAGTAGAGCCGGCTCTGTGTACAGTGTGTATCCTATGTGTTGTGGAAACAGGACAGAATAGTAAGACTTGGCTTCTGATAACTTCTGACTAAGAAAACTGTTTCAGCAAAACACAAGACAACACATTCTCAAACTCCATTAATCTATTATTCTTATGTATAGAGATGGTGTAACTCTAGCAATCATGATAACGAGCACCAGGGAAGCACATTTTAATACCAAATGTGTGAGGAAGAATAAGCAAGATGATTCAGAGAGGGGAGAGGTGAAAGGAAAAACAAACAAGCCAAAAATCCAGTAGCAACCTGTTTAGTAGGAAGGAGACCTTTGAAATCTAAACCATGGAAATAATAAAATAAGTGAGCAGGTAGGACGGTACAGGGCCAAAATTGCAATCTTCTGAGTTCAAGGGAAAAAAATCTATTAGCAAACTTCTGGAGAGAGCTTATACATGAGATACTAAGCTGGAGCGGGTCAAAGGATAAAAAAAATTCTTGGACAATGTTCAGTAAGCACCATGAATGTGCATGATCACTTCACAGACAAATAAAAGACAACAAGCCTGTTCGTGGTTCTATTTAAGTCAATGGCAACACTTCAAATAGCTTCACTGGAACAAGATGAGATTTTGTAAGCATTGAGGAACTTTACAGTAGAATGGCTGAATACAAATCTCCATCCATAGACTTGGCCTGTCCAGCTGTGGCAGAAAGTTTTTTCTCTTCAGACTTAGCAAAGGCCAGGTTCAACAAGCTGAACTCTATAAAGTATTTGGGAGTGAGTATATCAGTGTGACAAGACAAATGTGTCTAAGGTTTTAGAACAGAGAACTTAGTCAGCTGTTGGACACAGGCAAGGCTGTTAATAGTAGCATCTTTTATTAAAGCTGGGCAAATAATCAAAAGAATTTCAGCAACTTTTAAATAAAATTTTGCTTTGATGATGAAGTTTTGTGTTAATGGATTATTACAGATAGCAAACTTCAGGCCTGTCGGTAAAAGACACTTAATCATGGAACAAAACTTGTTCAGAAAAATGGTTTCAGCATGAGAATGGGTGAGATTTGGGTCAACATCTAAGCCCTATCTACTCAGCAGCATTCAGTTGTGTTATTGACTACAGAGGTGCACAGTTCCAGTGACTGAAACATTGTGTGGCAACCATATTTCAACAGTGACAAGAATACTGGTTTTACACAGTTGATAGACTATAACCAGAATCTAGTATGGATTTTCCAGCATGTGGTTGGGAAAAAAGAACCATATAAGGTTTTGCTCCCGCACCACTGAATTCAGTGGGAGCTTTGTCCTTGACTTCAAGGGGCATTCAGGCCTCAGTGTACATAGGTGAGCCAGTCCTCCTAACTCCCAGCTGTGATAACAAGCAGTAACCCCATAGCATATCACAGAACTTGTCACACAAAGTGTTCTGTATCCAGATTCTCACAGCACACAATGCCACTCCTCTGTCTGCCATCTCCCAGGGCAATGCTGCCAAGCTTAACCAGTGATTTGGTTTATATTGCCAGGTATAGTTCTGACAGTGAGTTGGGCACTATCCCTCACTCACTCCAGTTTAGTGACCCATTTCATAGTACCATTTACACCAACTTGTCCCATATCCCACCCCACTCCTTGTCACAAGGCCATTGTACATACCATCAACGTAAAGCTCTGAGTATGAAGCTAACTCTCCCTCCATGCAATGTTTTTATCCAAGTCGCTGTAATGAGACAGATCACTTTTTCTCAAACTTTATATATTCCAGCTCTGGACTATGTTAATTATATTAATAGATAATGGTATCTACTTTGCTAGGTAAAAACTTGGTTCCTTATGCTCATAGTTTTGACTCTTTAAAATTCCGCCCCATCAGCAGGAAGAAACTGTTTTGCACATTTGTTGCACTTACAGGGAAATGACATTATATAATACAATTCACAAGCAGAACAGGAAAAATTGTAAAGGGCATGGACTATAAATACACTATTGATGATTCCACAGTGAAACAATGAGCTTATCAGTGGTGGCTCTAGGCCATAACTTTGGTATTTTATAGTAACACAAATATAAAATAAACAAAATTATTACAAATTAATTGGGAAGTCAACCCTATGGATGTTTCATGTCAGCTAAGTTAAAGACAACTGTACTGACAAATCAGATATAGCTTATTAGTAGTGTAAGATCACTGAGCATTATTTGAAATTCACTTGCTATGCTATTGTCTCTCAATAGCAAAAGTTGTTAGGGAAATGGATAACTCAGTTTATTGGTATTTACAGTATATGTTTTCCTTTCCTCTTGTCACAGTTGTGGCAAAGTACTGTTGGGGTGCTCGTTTAGTATTTTCTGCCATGGATGCCTGCCTCCTCACAGCAAGAATGCCAGGCTGCTGAAATGTAGTTACATTCATTTCCAGTGTATTTAATGTCTATTGAAGGACAACAATAATGATATCTCCACCTCTCTTTCAGTCTTCCAAAAGTACATTCCACCCCCATCCAGCTCTTGCTGAGACAATAGATGAAGCCTTACTCATTCCTACTGGAGTAATCGTTGCATGGTTTGATTACCCAGGGTACCTACCAAAGGTTCACAGCAGAAACTGCAACCACATTAACTTCTCTGATGTGAGGTGGGAAGTGTCTCGTTCTGGCCCTAGAGTACACAGTGGAATTCTTAAAATTTCTAGTATTGCTGTCTCTTTGCCAGGTGAAACAATTATGATGATTTGTTAGAGTCTGTGCAACCACAGAGAAAAACATTTGACTGTAACACACTAAGAGATGGACAAATAACAATAAAGCATATTTTGTCACTCTCTCCCTACTCAGTAGGGGTGAAAGGCCCCACTCATATTTAGATTATCCATTACCACAAAGATATTGTTAAGTTGGTATCTTGTTTATTGCTAGGCACAGTTTCAGAACAAATAAGCTTTAGACTTATGTGCACCAAATAAATATTCTAGGGAGCAATTCTCTTCCCTATTGTCCCTCCCCCACCCCAAACTCTTGTTTGTTACATTCACTTGTTGCTCATTTCAGATTAGATTGTAAACTCTAGGGAGCAGGGACTTTGTCTGCCTATATGTTGGTAAGGCACCTAATACAATGAGTTCCTGATCCTGCTGACAGCACACATAATGGTAGCTAGCAACCGTAAAGCTATGCTTGTTTCTTATTCACAGGGATTGCAGCTTGTATATGCAAAAACTGCTACTGTAACATCAGTCCAAATACTGCACAGAGAAAGTTGGAAGTAGCTTTCATCATCTGGAAGTTGTTCAGCCATTCAACGTCAGTCCAAGCATCTCCCAACCTCTCTTCAAGCCATGGATGACTAGATCTTGGTTCTGCTATACACCTCCTAATGTTACAATTAGAAATGTAGATACTAGAACTAGATTGGGAAAAAAATCTTGCCAACTTTTTGGTGAAAAATCAGAAACTTTCAGATGAAAACTTTAATTTGGAAAAGACACTGTGGTCTTATAGTTAGGGTACCTCATGCCCCCAGTTTTCCTGTATGGGCCAAGCTCTGAGACAACACTATATCTCCCATGATGCACCAGAAATCCCCTCTTGCTGGGCTGCTACAGTGCATCATGGGAGTTATTGGCCATTATGCATCAAGGGAGATGTAGTCCAACTGCAGAGCCTGGCTCTCAGAGGAGAATGGAAGCATGTATTCCAAATCAGAATTGTTTGGATTTTGGCTGAAACTTTGTTTTGAGGTTTTTAGTTCTTCAATAAAAAAATCAATTTCCATGGAAAGCAGATTTTTTTTTTTTTTTTTTGAAAAACAGTTTAGCTGAAAACCAATTTTCCATGAAAAAGAGTTTTAATGGAAAATTTTCAACCAGTCCTAGCAGATAAAGAGGAAATTCTGCAACATGATCTGCCTTCAGGGTAGGAGTCTTTGGGTATTACTCCATTTTACAAAAGCCTCTCTTTCTTGATATTCAGAGCAATCAAGCAGTTCATATACAAAGATAAAACACAACATCGTGGACTGCTAACCAAGTTTTTGAGTTGGAAAAACCCACAAGGTCCTGTAGGATACACAGAATTAGACCATCATAAAATCTTTTTGATTGGTAGAAATCATGTGGATGCAGGGCATTTGAGCATTCTTCTCCTAACATTAATAGCTTAGATACTGTGGGATAGTAGACCAGTATTCCTTGAATGCACAGCTATAGGCGTGATTTGTGAAGCATGATGTGGACTATCTACTATGGTTGTGTAGACAAATGTTGCTATGTGGACATGCAGAATACTACATGGCTTTAAAGCATTAGTGAAGCTGTTGTGTGCCTAAGGGTATGTCTACACTACAATAAAAAGCCTCTGGTACCAAGTCTCAGCCCACATCAACTGACTCGGGAGCCATAGCTCTGAGACACACCCCATCTTTGCAGGGTTTCTGAGTCCAGGCTCCAGCTTGAGCCCAAACATATATACTACAATTATTAGCTGCACCTCCAGAGCCCTGAGGGTGAGTCAACTGACCTGAGCCAGCTACAGCCATGCCCAGGGGTTTTATTGCAGTGTAGACATACCTAGTGTCAACTTTGCTTGGCTATTTGACTGTGACTTATTGTTCACTTTAGTGATTTCCTGTTCTTCAGTAGCTTTGTGTTTTTTGTTCTTGACTTCTGAAATAATCTATAGGAGTGGGCTGGCTAAATGGTAGCAGATCAGATATACAGCACCCACTAAATTGTTCCTTATTGCAGTGACCAAGTTGTGTGGGTGTGATGCCAGAGAAAGGTCAAAGCAAATTAGGTAATGAGAATACTGAGACTATTTTGTTCTGTAGCAGTTGAGGTAAAGTACAAGACAGACTGATTCTCAACAACTTAATCTGCAGACTAAATCAAATTACAGTTATCACTAACCTCGATGTAAAAACCAAAATTGAATCATGCACATTTGCTAAACACAGAGGCTCCAAAAAATAATACTAACAGTTAAGAATTTTCTCAGTTTGATTCTCAGTAATATTTTTTTTTCTGTCTGCTTTTATTTTCCAGACCTAAAGCCCTGGTTGTTTGACTGCCAAGGGTTCAGTCCCTTTCTTCCACCTCCCTTGACTGCCCCATCAATAATTATCAAGAGGCAGTACTGAAAGTAAGCATGAAAGGGAGCAAAACACAGTTCACTGTATAGCCAAAGTATTTTCAATGGCTTCAAAAACAATTGAAAAGGTTTCAGGTAAATTTAATATTACAGGAGCTTTGAAACATTTCATGTTGAAACAATTCAGGCTATGTTCTGTGCTGTAACAGAAGTTCACATTATGCCTGTGGGGCATCGTTCTTATGTCCTAATTTTTCCATTGGGAGAAACAGGTGGAGGGCACAGAGACAAGTTCTCAAAAGGTGAAGTGAGGAACCAACTAGTACCCTCAGGGAAGCTATGAAATTGAGGATTACATTTACACACTTCAGAACTGCATCTGACATGGAAGTGGAGCTTCTAAAAGAGTGAGCTGGACAGGCTGCCTCCCTCAGTTCTCTGAAGATCAAGAAGAGCAGTTGTGGCCTGGATCCACAAAGAGGCCTAACCTTTTGGTACCTAGAAAATCACAGGAAAAACACTGTGAATCTGCAATCCACAAAGCCTGCGGTAGGCACCCAGGCTCCCTATACAAAGAATGGGGAGAGAAAGGCACCTCAGAATGGGATGAGAGGAGGGTAAGTGCCACCCTTCTCACAGAGATAAGCACTTAAGTCCAGGCTGCAGGGCGGTGCCTACTTCTAACTAGCAATCCATGAACTGTGGGAAGATAGGCACTCCTCTGCCTAACTCTCATGCAGGGCCTGATCTGGTAGGTGTGCTGAGGCTATGCATGTCTACACAAAGCAGCCAGGGGAGGGGGAAGACCTCCATTATAATCTTTAACCCAGTATTTAGGGTACTCACTTGGAATGGGGGAGACAACTGATTCAAGCCTCCCTCTGCCTGATGAGAAGAAGGGATTTTAAGAGGGTCTCCCACCTCTCAGATGAATGTCCTCACCATTGGACTAAAGAGTAATTCCCACTTTCTCTGCCTCAACAAATTTTTATTTATTCTATTATTTAATTAATGTGGAACAATTTCAATAGGAGAGATTGAGGGAGACCCACATCAGAATATCCCATCATCCAGTGGATAGCTGTCTGGATGCCTAGAGTGAGGCAGAAATATGCATGCCCAAAGATAGAAACTTAGGCACCTAGAGAAATTTTTCCTGCAAAAACGTAGGCACTGAGTGAGTGTAGGCCCTTACAGAATTTGGCAGGAGCCTAGTGGGATTTTTGTGGATTGCAGTGCTAGCTCCATCTGGGGTTTAGGTATCTGAGGGTATGTCTACACTACCGGATCGGTGGGCAGCGATCGATCCAGCAGAGGTCGATTTAGACGTGATATATCAACCCCCGAGCACTCTCCCGTCGACTCCTGTACTCCACCGCTGCGAGAGGCGCAGGCCAGTACTGCCCAGAGGATTCAGGGGGCCTGGCGTCTTCGGCGGCAGGGGTCCTTCCGCTCCGGATCTTCGGGGCACTTCAGCAGCGGGTCCCGGAGTGAGTGAAGGACCCACCGCCGAACTGCCGCCGAAGACCCGGAGCTGAAGAAGCCCTCGCCGCTGAATTGCCGCGGAAGACCTGGAGCGGAAGAAGCTCTGGGTCTTCGGTAGTGGGTCCTTCACTCGCTCCGGGTCTGTTCAGCGGCACTGAAGAGCCTGCCGCCGAAGACCCGCCGAAAACTCTCATGGGAGCCTGTGAAAACTCTCCTGGGGGCCCCTGTGGGGCAAATTGCCCCACTTGCCCCCCCCCCTCTGGGCGGCCCTGGCGCAGGCAGAGTCGATGGGGGAGTGGCAGCAGTTGACTCATCACAGTGAAGACACAACGGTGAGTAGATCTAAGTACGTCGACTTCAGCTATGTTATTCACATAGGTGAAGTTGCATAACTTAGATCGATTTCCCCTTCTCCCCACCCAGTGTAGACCAGGCCTTAAGTACCTTTGTGGTTCTGCACCCGAGTTTCTTACTGAATCAGGATGGGTGATACTCTTTATTTATCAGAGCAGATGGCTGGCTTCTTCTCAGAATGACAAAGGCCTCTTCAGGGGAAAAACTGCAAAGGAGAATTCTTTATAGCTCAAAAAGAAGCATGCCCTGTTCCCATTTTATTCCCAGGCTAAATAAATATATATTCCTCTGGGTTTTGTTTATGTTTATAGTAACTGTGCTGCTTACCTAACAGGTGAGTGTGACGAGAATGGTTTGAACATTATTAAAACCTGAGCTGAACCACAATATGTTTTACACCTACTCTTAGAGAGGGTATTTTAGGGTTTGAATTAACTCAAAGTCTGAAAGCAAAATGAAGATCAAATCACTGTTTCTTGCTTTATAACATCTCTTGGCTCGGGACTATTCTGTGTTCACAAGACTAAAATCCTCAGTGAGAGTTAGTTTGAAAATCCCACTAGGCGCCTATCTGCGTCTTGAGGTGTTTGAATACCTTTACAAATCTGGACCTCAGATACTACATGATGGGCACCACGGAAAAGGCCGTGAGAAAATTAATAATTCTGTATTCAGTGTAGGGTTTGGTATTATGGGGCCACATACTGAATGGTGAGGATAAAAAGAAATATTAATTAGCTACCCATTCAGTGAGCACCATCTGTCCTGCACACTGAATGAGGCAGGAGTAGTGTGTAAATAATGGTATGTGATCATGTAATTCATGACCGTCTCATGATGCATATGCACAGAGGGGTGAATTAAGGACAACTTTAATTCTGGCATTTTCTATATTTTGAGTTTGAAATCTTAACCTTCTTTTAATGTAGTTCTTTTGGATGTAACTTTTTAATAATAGTGGTATCATGAAAAGCCCCGAAGCTTAAGGAGACTATAAGTCTTCTATATGTGGTTCTGAACTGGGTGTCTATTTATTCATCTGCTCATGGGGGAAAAGCTATTGTTTCGTACAGTTTCTTGAAATCAAGGTGCACATGAAAAAGAAAGGAAATTGAATTTTAATTCACTTCATATAGTTTTCACTTAATTACTTGTTTTTAATGGTCCTACTATTTTTTTAGTACATTAGAGTGGATTTAGTGCTCATAAAAAAGATACACTAACAGAATTCTCAGGCATTACATGAAAAGCAGTGCTCAACCATCTTCACACAGCTCTGCTAATGAACCTCGATTCTAATTTGTAAAACATCTGACTAGTAAAACACCTCTTCTAATTAGTTCTAAGTCTCTCTTGAGCAGGGATGATCTTGTGTTGTGGACAAATGTGAAATTAGGATGAGACCGCCAGTCTTGTTTTCATTAGTAACTTAATTCATGATTTGAAGTCGGGTCTGCAGAAGTAAAAGGACCATTCACCCTAGGATTTACAGAACTCCTGTTTTCTAATACAAGGCTGTAATTAAGGGGCAGAATTTAGTGCCCCACCCACAGATGCTGAGTCACACTGGAATTGGAGTACCTTGATGGATTGGGCCCAATGTGGTTTTTTTTTTTAATGCACATTATTAGTTTAGCATTAGCACATTTCCCACCCTCCTTTCTATGTACGTTGCTGTTAAGCTTTAATTTTCATTTTGTATGTACATTTTCATCTCTTTAAATACCAAGTATTTCAACTTCTCTGTGCATAAAATAGAACTCCCTGTGGATCATGTTTGTTTTAGCAGATGTTGTCTTTTCCTTATTAGTTTTTCCTTATCAAGACCTATACCATAAATCAGTTAAAATGGATACCACATAGACCTGGTCCACACACCAACTGAACTGCTTTAAAAAAATGTATGTTTAAATCAATTTAGTTAAACCAATATAAATTCTTGTGTGAACACTCTTAATCATAGCTCACCCTAGCACATGTGACTGTAGCTTACATCAGTAAATTTAATTTAAACTGATTTTAGTTAAATGGATGCAACAAGGCTCTACTAGAAATAAAGTTTACAGAGATTAAAAATAAAACTTGACTAGCTTAATGTCACTGAAAAATAGAAACAGACTGGAGCCACAATGCCCACAGGCGATTTCATATAGTGAAGAGAAACAAAAGCAAAACTAAGAAGTCCATGGACAAAGTGAACCTCCTGTCATGAATATAGAGGGAAGGGTAGCCACTGCCTTACCTGTAGGGGGTTAAATAGTTCAAATAGCCTAGTTGGCATCTGACCAGAAGGACCAATGAGGAAAGAAGATACTTTAAAATCTGGAGGGGAAAGGATTTGTTTGTTGTTCTCTTTTGTTGTTCCCTCTCCAGACGGAGAGAGAAGCCAAGCAGGTACAACATCTCCTGAAAATATACCTGGAATAACCCATCTAAAACCACAGAAATTGTAAGTAGGGCAAGGAAATGCGTTAGGTTATCTTTTGTTTTGGTTTGTGAATTTCCTATGCTACAGAGGTAGTTTATTCCTGTTTTTGTAACTGTGAAGCTGAGCCCAGAGGGATGTGTTTTAAATCTTTTTATTACCCTGTAAAGTACCTTCAATCCTGATTTTGCAAGTGTGATTCTTTTATTTTTTTTCTTTATAATTAAAGTTCTCCTTTTAAGAACCTGATTGTTTTCAGTGTCCTGAAGGGTCTGGTCTGTGCTCACATTGCTAAGGCAATTGGTCAGTATATTAGTCTCAAGCCTCCCCAGGAAAGGGGGTGAAGAGGCTTGGAGGGTTAGGGATTGCAAGTGACCCTTCCCTGATTTTTTGTGTAAATCACTTGGTGGTGGCAGCAATACCATCCAAGGACGAGGAAAGGAATTTTTGCCTTGGGGAAGTTTTTACTTAAGCTGGTAAAATATAAGCTTAGCGGGTCTTTCATGCAGGTCCCCACATCTGTACCCCAGAGTTCAGAGTCGGGGGGGTGGGGGAACCCTGACACCTCTGTTGATTAAATTTGACCTTATAAGCTCTGCTGGGAAACACACGCACATTAGAACACAAACCTACTTGGGAATAAGTAGGAGTGCTGAGCAAAGTTCACAATAAAACTGATGCCCTGATGTAGAGAATATGAATGTAAACATGAATGAATGAATACACCTTGCTCTATCAAGTCCCATTATAAAACCAGTGGGAATGGAGGGCCTGATCTTGAAGTGCGGAGCATCCTCAATTTCTGTTGACCATAGCAGTTGAAAGTGCTTGGCATCTTCTAGGTTCAGAACTTAAAGGAGTATTTTAAGCAATTTAGATGAAAGTCCTTTTACCTCATAGTTCAAGGAAGATGCTGACCATCAGTTTAACATTCACATTCACCATCAACTTGATATTCAGGCATTACAAGGTATCTTCTCCACACAGTAAAACAAATTTTGATAGTGCACTGAAGTGTACCGTTAAGAGATAATTACTCTTCTCCAATATGAGATAAATGGCTCCATATTACCAATAATTAAGAAAAGGAATTCATTTCAGGGAATGTTTATTTCATGCACCACATGTGAGTTCATAATTTTCCAGTGTAATAGGACCTTTCCAGGATCTAAACTGCATTAGAAAGCAATTAATTCTGTTTGTAAAGTGTTACAAGCTAATTTCTGTGGAATGTGTTGGAACTCTTAAAACAAGGATGACACTTTTGGATCACAGATCATAGTGCTCCTTTTCTCTCTGTTTCTCTTAGTCATCTAATCTCAGTACCAGTTGAAGCCAATGAAAATTTTGCCTGTGTAAGGAGTGTGGGATTATTCTCTAAGAATATATCTACATTTCAAGATGGAGGTGTAATTTCCAGCTCAGGGAGATGTACACTAGCTGCAGCCGAGCTAGTGTGCTAAAATACAAGTGTGGCCATGGCTAGCCATCTGAGTAAGTAGCTAGGATCCTGGGTGGGATTGTACTTGGAATGGCTAGCCGCCTCACCACTTCTACTGCCACAACCATGCTTCTATGTTTAGTACTGAATCATTGCAACTCTACGGGCCTGGTTCTCCATTGCCCTGAATCTTGCATTCCCTTGTGTAAAGTGAGCACAAAGTGGCTGCAAAATACTATCTAATTTGAGTGGCAGCATTTTACACTCATTTTGCCCAGGTATAACTGACTACACAAGGCAGGGGGAATAGAGACTCGGGTTAGAAGTCCTAGATTTATATATATGTAGAAGGACTTACCATAATAAGTGCTTTCTTTGGTTGATTTTTAATTATTCAAGAGTGCAAGATATTAAAATAAAAATACTAAGTTGAAAGGAGTATAGCTTTCAGGGTCTAATAGAAATGTTGTCTAGTGGTGAGAACATGTGCCTGGGAGACTGGACTCCAGCCCTCTATTCCTGGCTCTGCAGCTGACTCCTTATGTGACAATAGGAAAGTTACCCTGTGCCTCAGTTTACACATCTGGAAAATGGTTATAAAAGTTCTTCTCGGTGAACTTACAGGTGTATCAAGGTGTAGTGGGGTGGCTGCCCCACTCCCTGAGAGTATGGGTTGCAGCAGGCCAGTGGGCCTGCGCAGACAGGGAGCCAATGGGAGAGCCAATGGGAGAAGGGCTTAGTGGGAGCCAATCAGGGACTTATTAGATAAGGGAAATGCGGTGGACCTAATATACCTGGATTTCAGTAAAACGTTTGATACTGTACCCCATGAGGAATTATTGGTTAAACTGGAAAAGATGGGGATCGATATGAAAATCCAGAGGTGGATAAGGAATTGGTTAATGGGGAGAATGCAGCGGGTCGTATTGAAGGGTGAACTGTCGGGTTGGAGGGAGGTTACTAGTGGAGTGCCTCAAGGTTCGGTTTTGGGACCCATTTTATTTAATCTATTTATAACTGACCTCGGTACCGATTGCAAGAGTGGGCTGATAAAGTTTGCGGATGATACGAAGGTGAGAGGAGTTGCAAATTCGGAGGAGGATAGGGATATTCTGCAGGGAGACTTGAATGAGCTTGTGAATTGGAGTATCAGAAATAGGATGAAATTTAATAGTGAAAAGTGTAAGGTGATGCACTTGGGGATGACTAATAACAATTTTAGTTACAAGATGGGGATGCATTGGTTAGAAGTAACGGAAGAGGAGAAGGACCTAGGGGTCCTTGTAGACCGCAGGATGACTATGAGTCGACAATGTGACGTGGCGGTGAAAAAAGCCAATGCGGTCTTGGGATGTATTAGGCGAGGTATATCTAGTAGGGATAAGGAGGTCCTGCTTCCGTTGTATAAGGCGCTGGTGAGACCTCATTTGGAGTACTGTGTGCAGTTCTGGTCTCCCATGTTTAAAAAAAATGAACTCAAACTGGAACGGGTGCAGAGAAGGGCGACTAGGATGATCAGAGGAATGGAAAACCTGTCGTATGAAAAGAGATTAGAGGAGCTTGGGTTGTTTAGTCTGACAAAGCGAAGGCTGAGGGGGAATATGATTGCTATCTTTAAATATATCAGAGGGATAAATACAAGGGAGGGAGAGGAATTATTCCAGCTTAGTACTAATGTGGACACGAGAACGAATGGATATAAACTGGCCGTGGGAAAGTTCAGGCTTGAAATTAGACGAAAGTTTCTGACCGTAAGAGGAGTGAAATATTGGAACGGCCTTCCGAGGGAAACGATGGGGGCGACGGACCTGTCTGGTTTTAAGATTAAGTTAGATAAGTTTATGGAGGGAATGGTTTAATGGTAAAACATAGTAGCCAAGGAAAACCAAGCAATGGTACGTAAATAGCATAATGGCCAACAAGGGTCAGGCTAGAGACTCTTGCCTACATGCTCGGGGTATTACTGATCGCCATATTTGGGGTCAGGAAGGAATTTTCCTCCAGGATAGATTGGCTGAGCCTCTGGAGGTTTTTCGCCTTCCTCCGCAGCATGGGGCAGGGATCACTAGCAGGAGGGTCTCTGCCGATTGAAGTCACTAAAACACAGGATTGGGGACTTCAACGGCAGAGTCCAGGGAAGGGTCTTGTGGCCTGCAGCATGCAGGGGGTCAGACCAGATGATCATAATGGTCCCTTCAGACCTTAAAGTCTATGAGTCTATGAGGGCCCAGATTGGAGGCAGCCAATCAGGGCCAGGCTCAGCCCTATGAGAAGGCTGCTCAGGACAGGAGCAGGCAGTCTGTCCCAGGCCTTCGAGAAGGGAAGGTCTATCCCCAAGCTGGGAGACTAGCACCTGGGACAGGGCAGTGCTGGGTAGGCCCGGGGGAACACAAGGTAACTCCAGCGTGGTTTCTGCCAGGCTGCAGGCCCTGAGGGGAAGATGGAGGGAGAGAAGGAGGGCAGGACGGCTGCCACTAGAGGGTCCCTGGGTTGGCCTGGGTCCCCCCTTTCCCCCTTGCAGTTCGCCCAGCCATCGGCTGTAGGGAGCAGCCATCATAGACCTGCCAGATCCCTGACAAGAAGGGATTAGACGCAGAGGGTGTGGTTGGACAAGGTGGCTGGAATGTAGGACTGCTGATCACCCAATCCCCGGAAGGGGGTGTGGATGGACTGAGGGGCATTGCTGGAGGGCAGTGGTCCTGAAGAGGACGCCACGAGTTGGTGAACAATGTGGGCTCAGAAGCCAACTGAGGGCAAGACAACGGGCGGGATACCACCGAGAGGGGATGCTCCACTGGACTGAACTAATTCCTGGAGTAACCAGTAGGAGGCGCCGCGGTGATGAGTCCCAACCCTGTTACACAAGGCTTAATAAATAATAGTTTGTTAAGAGATCCTCAGGTGAAAAGTATGACGTAGATGAAGAAAACTAAAACCATTGTGAAATATAAGATTTGACAGTCACTCTCTATAAATCATGCCCAATTCCTTTAGTTTACTCTTTGTATAATCGTAATGCCTAGAAGCCTTTGTCACAGGCATCTGTGGACCTGTTGTGTGTGGAGACCCATTATGCTGCATACAGTATAAATACACAGTCAGAGAATTCTTGCTCTAAAAAGTTTACACTTTGTATTTCTCTCTGACATCATGAACAAACTTAGAGTATTGTCTTTAAATGAGTTTCCAATTTGGATTTTATTGTATTTATTTAAGGGGAAAATAATACTGGGGCAACATTTCAGTAAACTTGCATCCAGTGACAACTGAGCAGTACCAATGTTTTCATATGGCACTTTTCTTTTTGTTACAGGAATGTGGCATATTCAACAAAGCTGCTCCAGAGACATCTTCTCAAGCTAGTGAAGCTTCTGCATACCAGGGAAAATTCGCTCATATGGACAGCAGGTGGCTTCTCTATCGCAGCCCTCTGAGGGGTTCCTGCTAGGATTCCATAGAAGCTCTGGAATTCTCTAGGAGATTCTTCAGGTAGCAGCTCTGTCAGTGGACTATCGAGGTACCCTAGCTACTTCCACCCCTTTCCAGCAAGGGCTGCTGTGGTACCCTTAAAGTCTCCCTCCCACAACTGAGCCACCATAACCCAAGCCTCAGTAGTTCTACCGTAAGGACCTCAACCAGGATTGATGGCTTGTAGATCCATGGTGAATACAGCTCTGAGGCTACAATTTCTTCTTTTGTCAGTTTATTTGATGAAAAGAAATAAAGCTGTCCTTTAAGGCTTTGTGTTTTTGTTTATCCACAAGAAGACAAATACCTGGAAGGTGAACGTCACTGTGGGATAAGACAACTTAAAATAGCTTTGTGCATCTGATCCTACAGTTCTTACTATACAGAACGTCCACTGTCTTGATGGGAGTGTTCTCTAAGTATGGACTGTAAAATCAGGTCTAATAACATCTCAAAATACCCTATCTAGTCCATGCACATACTCTTATTAACAAAAATGCTATGGTAACCTAGGCACTACCAGAATATAAATAATAAAAATAGGCTACAATAACAGCTCAAACTCAAATACTTTACTTGACTTGGGACTATATCTATCTAGAAACTAAGTGTCCCAATAACTATTGTCTTTTTGGGTTTTTTACAAATTTGAAGAAGCTGTTGTCTTTGGAGGGGAGGAAGAGGATGGCTGCTGAAAATTGGATACTGTTGATAAAGCATGGAGAAGTTCTCTTCCAGAAAAAAAGCAATAACCTATATTTAATGGTAAGAAATCACCAGCAAATTCCATTACGTTCATGGGCTTGACATGTGGCGCTTATTAAATGTAGGAACAAAGCCACTTTATACATCATAATGTTCAGATTACAAATTCACTGCTCATAATGGTGCTGCAAGTGTATGTGCAATTTTTCTGAACTTATGAAATATATTTCTGACACATCAAGTATTGATGTATGCATGTGTGATATTGTCCCAGTGCAGTAAGGGAGACTTAACTGATGTCTGCAAGATTTGATTTATTACAAGTAAATATGATTGCTTCCATAATCTGATTTTATTATGTTTGGGGCTCTCACAGGTAAACTTTTAGTAGAAGGAAGAAGGCCAATTTTATTAAACCAGCCTATTTCTGCAAACCAGATAGTTTCTTGACAAAAAGAAAAGAGGTTGGGGGAAGGGGGGAAGAGGCTGATGCAGAAATTATACCAGTGATCAAATTTTATTTCTATAGTTCCAAATTTTATTTCTTTTCACTAATTTTCTTAAGCATCTAGTTGATCATCTCTCTTGTTCTTTATGGGTTTGCTAGGAGAGGACAAAGTTTTAGGGAACCAATTTTTCCACCTCATTGCATCCATGCAGTACCCAGGCAAATGCTGATACTAGATCTTTTTGAGTTGCATTGTTACCTGCATATTTTTCTCCAGCCCTGTGGGATCTTGACCACTAACTGCACTACTATGGGATCCCAGTACATTTGAGCTGGAGGCTCTGTGTGGGAGGTGCTGTTGCACTGACCTTCTATTTGGCAATTTTCCTCCTCTCTTGTAATCCCATACATTAGTTTGGAGCGGGCAAGTAAAAAAAAAAATAATGGTGATGGCACTCTGGTGGGATGAATGACTATTTTCTTTTTTGAGTGATTGCACGTGTCCACTGTGAATTAGGTGTGTGAGTGCCCCCAGCACAGCTGTCAGAGATTTTTCCCCTAGTGGTATCCGCAGGCTCAGTGCCAGCGCCCCCCTGGTGTCACACTCTCCTAGCGCTGGTATAAGGGGCTTCTGCCAAACCCACACTCCTCAGTTCCTTCTTACTGCCCGTGCGGCTATTGGAACTTCCCCCCTTTTGCCTTGAGCAAAGTGCATTTAGTGGTTTCCACTGTTTCTTCATTGTAAATAGTTTCATAGGGTAGTAGTTCTAGTAGTTTAATTAGTTATAGGTTAGGACTGTGACTCCTCTCCATACTCGGAGAGGTAGTCTGTCCCTTCCCCGGTACCGGGGCATGCCTCAGGCGCCGGGATTTAAACACTGCTCTTCGTGCGGCAAGCCTATGCCTACTAGTGACCTTCATTTGAATTGTCTCAAGGAAGAGGGTCATAGAAAAGAGCCCTGCAGCATCTGCTGGGAATTTAAGCCCTGTACGCAGAAGGACAGAGCAGCAAGGCTGAAAGTCCTACTTATGGAGGTGGCGCTGAGACTTGCCTCGGAGCCGAGATTGGGCTCGGCCCCAAGTATTTTGGCGTCAGTGCAAAGTGTATTGCCAGCGGCTAGGGGCTCTCCTCACTGGTCCTCCTCACCAGTGCCAAAAAAGAAGCACCGGGGACTCCAGGAGAAGATTCGCTCACCACCACCAAAGGCAGATAAGCAAGCATAGCAGGATAGAGCAAGACTCATGTAGGGCCACTCTCCCTCCCCAGCACCACAACAGCTGGCAGACACACCAGTGCTGGTACCACAGACCCCAGTAGTGCATGACCAACCGACGGGTTGGCACCGGGCGGACCAGTTTGTGGTGCCTTCAATCCTAAAAGCCTACACTGCTGCTGAGGAGCTAATGACTGTTGGTGCCAAGTCCGGCCGTGACACAGGATACGGAACCAGCGGCGCCTCCGAGCAGCACCGAGGCATCGAACGTCTTTAAGCTGGTTTCAAGACCTACCTCTAGGGGAAACCCTCCCCTCATTGCCTCACCAGAAATGTCTCCATAGCGCCGATCCGGCCCCACCATGGTTGCCTCAGTCCTCCTCCTCAGCATCATCATCTTTGTCAAGTTCGGACTTGGGATCCGATTATTCAAGATGTCGGCACCCAAGGGAAGCGCCATGCCAGTCCCCCAGGCAATGCTGCTATTGGGAGTGCCAGGATCAGGAATGACCCGAGGGGCCTGGCCTATGGACTTGCAGGGTCCAGCTCTCCAGCAATGGCCTTTTTGGAACCCATGGGGGCTTCCCCCAGGCCAAGGGACTGGCTCACACTGCTCCTACTCAGTGCGCTCGGAGACCATAGCGGCACCAGGGAGCACATACAGATACCCCAAAGCCAATCCCCCGTACCAGGACGGGTTCCGAAGCAAATCTCAGCACTGTTGCCGGCACCGAAGCAGGGACACTCCCTGGTACCAAGACTGGTACCGGAATCAATACCAGTTCCCAAGTCTGTCGACCTAGGGAAGAGGCAGCAGGGGACGCTATGGCAGAGCACGCCTCTTCCTCATCGTCTCAAGAGGATGAGCTGATGCTCAAAGGGTCTTCCCCACCGCAGGACGACTTAAGAGCCCACCAAAACTTGTTAGAGAGTGGTCTCTAATCTTGGACTGCAGGTGGAGATCATCAGAGAACCTTCAGACGGGTTCCTGGACATTCTGCAAGACACCACCTGGACAGGACAGTCACTGTGCCTGCTCACATACTTGGTTCCCTATCGTGGTCGTTGGATCGCTGAGTAGTCTGCAAAGGGATTCCCTTCACAAAGCCTCAGCCATCAGTATTCCTAGCCTCCAGTACCTCAGATCTGGGCTCGGGAACCCATCTAGGGTTGCTCAAGGTCAGGGATCTAAGGGCTCAGGGCAGTCCATCTGGTGTGCCAGGCATTCTTACCCCACATCATGAACAGAACAATCTTGATCCTCACGAACAATTCATCAACCATATATTACATCAACAGGCAAGGAGGGGCTTGCTCTTCTCCTCTGTATCAAGAAGCAGTCCATCTATGGAAGTTCTGTATTATTCACTCAGTCGAGATCGAGGCTTTTTACCTGCCAGGGGTGTAGAACCAGCTTGTGGACAGGTTCAGCAGATCTTTTTCAATGCATCATGAGTGGAGTCTGCGCCCAGATATCACAATGAGCATCTTCCTTTGGTGAGGCTTTTCCCATACAGACCTGTTTGCTACATGGTCCAACAGGAAGTGCCATCAGTTCTGCTCCCTGAGGGGTCACAGCCCAGGCTCCATGACTAATGCTGTCCTACTCAAGTGGTCTATGCCTTTCCACCCATTCTGTTAATCCATAAATTGGTGACAAAAATCAAACACGATCAGGCTCGGGTTATCCTAACAGCTCCAGCATGGCCCAGACAACACTGGCACACCACCCTTGTTCATCTCTCCCTTTTGGCTCCAATCAAGCTTCTTCTGTGCCTGGACCTTATCTCACAAGACCACAGTCAGCTGCTGCATCCAATCCTCAGCACCCTGCATTTAATGGCCTGGAATGTGCGTGGCTGAACCCTGATGAGCAGGCTTGTTCAGAGCAGGTCTGTAGGATTTTCTTGCACAGCAGAAAGCCCTCCACAAGGTTGGCATACTGTACAAAGTGGAAGCGATTCTCTCTCTTGTCTGCAGCTAAGGGAGTTATGCCCATGCAAGCTGCAATCCATCTTATTTTGGAATTCCTCTTGTCATTAAAGGAGCAAGGCCTAGCCCTTGCCTCACTGATGGTCCATCTGGCAGCCATTTCAGATTCCACCCAAAGAGTGACAATGCCGTTTTTTTCTCATGAGATGGTAATTTGCTTCCTCAGATAAGAGAGCCTCCCCCTCCATAGGACATGAATCTGGTCCTCTCGAAGTTGATGGGACCACCCTTTGAACTGCTGGCAACATGCTCTCTGCTTCATCTTTTCATGTAAGATGGCCTTCCTGGTGGCGATTACTTCAGCAAGGAGGCTGAAGATTTGGAGATTCGAGCCCTCAGAGCAGATCCACCATATACAATTTTCATTTAAAGATAAGGTACAGCTGTGGCCACACCTGAAATTCCTCCCAAAAGTCGTGTCCCAATTCCACTACAACCAGCCTATCTTTCTACTGGTTTTCTACCCTAAGCCTCAAGCGAATAGGGAAGAGCAATGACTGCACTCCCTGGACGTTAGACGTGCTCTGGCATTTTATATCAAAAGAACCAAACTGTTTTGCAGGTCACCCCAGCTCTTTGTGGCTATGGCTGACAGAATGAAAGGGCTTCTGGTCTCGTCCCAGAGGATCACATCCTGTATACAAACATGCTACGACCTCACAGGTGCTCCCCCTCCATCGAACTTAACGGCCCACTCCATGAGGTCCCAAGCCTCTTCAGCAGCCTTTTTAGCACACATGTCCAGGATTGGAACCTGCAGAGCGGTGACACGGTCCTCGGTGCATACCTTTACAACGCACTATGCCATCACGCAGCAGGTGAGAGACAATGCCCTCTTTGGACAAGTGGTCCTACCGTTAGCTTGTATTTAATCTCCAAGCCCACCTCCAGATCTACTGCTCACTAGTCAGCTAAATCAGAATGGACGTGCAGTCATTCGAGGAAGAAAACGGTTATCTACCTTTCATAACTGTTGTTCTTAGAGATGTGTTGCACACGTCCATTCCAAGACCCGCCCGCCGGCCCCTCTCTCGGAGAGGTCGGTAAGAAGAAACTGAGGAGCGCGGGCTTGGTGGGAGCCCTTTATACTGGCACTAGAAGCACGCACCATCAGGGGGTGCTGGCGCCGAGCCTACGGATACCACTAGGGGGAAAATCTCTGACAGCTGTGCTCAGGGTGCTCACACACACCTAAATCGGAATGGACATGTGCAACACATCTCGAAAGAACAACAGTTACAAAAGGTAGGTAACCATTTTCCCCCCTAGACTGACTTCTTGACTCAAAAAGAAGTCAAAAAGAAGAAGCCACCATTAGGGCTAAATCCTGTCATGTATTGTTCTGGTGCACAAAGTAGTAAACATGGTGAAAATAGCCTCTTTCCTCTGTGTGCAAGCATGAAAGAAGGATTCATCCCTATTGCCCAGCAGTTTTCTGGGAACCACACACATCTGCTGCAGGGGGTCATGTAACCCTGAGCAAGTCTCTTTTACAACGATGTAAATACAGAGTAGTTTCACTGAAGTCAGTACAGTTAAGGGAATTGCACCATGTGAGGGGGAATCAAAATCTGTTCTTACTTGATCTGCACAAAGAGGGGCCTGTTCAGCGCCTTAACCAGCTAGAAATACACAGCTAATGCAAGCAGGCAACAATTAAAAGAGCAAGTTACTTCATGTCACGTGTTGTGCTGGTCACTGTGAGATGGCCTGTGCTGGCAGGATCTTTCATATCTTGGTTGCTTGGCTTGTTTCCCACTACCATCTCACCATACTACTGATTGGTTCTAGAGCTGGATTTACTCTTTGGTGTCTCTAATATAATACCTTTCAGTTGGGAAAAAATCCTTTATAAGATACATCAGAAGAATTGAATCTCAGAAAGCCATTTTTCCCCATTGATCTGTATATGTTTTAATAGTAATAAAGTAAATTCTTAAATTGTAAGAATTATAGTGCAGCTTCTCAAAACTGAACTGGTGTTTCTGTCCCACCTGATTTCCTATCACCATGCTCCTTTACAAATGTAAAACTGATCTGAAAGCTTGGTCCTCCAACAGAAAATCTACTTAGTCAAACTAATCACACTTTCTGGCATTTTTGAAATGGTTACTAGCTCAAAAGGAAAATTAAGCATTATGTCTAATCTGAGAAAATCACTCTGGGTTGTCACAACAGAGGCAGGTAGTATTGTAGACACTTAGGGGTAGGGAATTTCTGCACAGTAGTACAATTGTGATGAGTACAGGAGTCAAATTAAAAAGAAAACCACAAACAATGACTTGAAAAACCATTTTCGCAGTGAGTGGTGCAGCATAATTTATTTTAAATATCCCTTTCTGCAAGCTGTTTGCCTGATTCAAATGTATGCTTTGCAGATCATTTTTTGCCAACTGTCTGTTACTGTATTGTCCTAATTACCTTGTCATACCAACATATATATGATTCTAGTTAACTCACCTAGGGTACAGCTTAATTACTGTTACTCCCTGTTAGCATCTCACATGTGGAAAAAATACTTTCCATTAGTAAAGGGCAGTAACCAAACATACAACAAGAACCCATCTCAGAGAGAGAGAGAGAGACTTTATTGCTGAATTTAGGTATAAAGATCCAATTCTGATCTCATTTAAACTGATTTTACAAGTTGCCTTTACTGGAGTGAGACCGGAATTGAGTCTGAGGAATGGACGGATTACAAAAACACCGACTTATAAATCTCAGAAACCAAAATTCCATCATATCCCCAGGACAGATGAATTCATTCTAGGTGGTTCTCAGAAAAGGACTAGGAAAAACACCACATTATTAATGTGTGTGTATGTGTGTTTACTGCATGAAATACAGATTTAGACCTGGCCAGTGGGAAATAAAAAATAGCAATACATCTTTTTATTTCTTCAATGATATTAATTTTTTCAGCGAGGTATAACAAAAAATTTAGTTACTCTGCAGACATACCCCTCTGGTATGGTAGAACTATAATAGGTGGTGGTGGGCAGTATAATGGATTTTTATTTTCATCCAGTAGGGATGACTGTACACAATCCATTAGTGGCCTAGCTTTGCTCTGCCACTTGTGAGTTATGCAGTCATTCCTAACTCATGAAAATAAAGTATGCTATCCTTTCCACCATCACAAAGCCTATATTTATGAACTCACACAGTGCAGAATATATTAATGCATATAGTATTAGCTTACATATGCACAGATACATGCAAGTTCTACTGCACATCCACTGATATATCTTAAAGCATGTATAAGAACACACAGATATTGAGGTAAAAAGGGTTACTGAATTGTGAACAAAAAAAGTAATTTTAATTGGAGACATGCCAAAAGATGTGTGTTTATTACAGACTTAGCCAGCAGGTATTTGCCAATGTATGTTCTAATCAGAAGAAATTAAAAATTATGAATGTTGCATAATGTAAATGATGCACAGAGTCATAATAACGAATAAATTATCATTGGGTCTATCATTTCATGATGCAATCTCTGACAAATTCAGAAGGCAATGCAAGCATCGTTTGTTTGCAATTTTTAAAAATAAATCTTGGCAAACATTTGCAAAAATGCAATAAACTTCCCCTTTTGTAATTGCTTGTGAATTAATACACCATGCGACAGAAGTTTTCTAATTCCAAACACAATTTTTTTTAAAACAAAAATACAATTATTCCATACTAGTCTGGCACCTTTCACATGCACTAAATTCATCTTAAAGAGAGAAATTCTTGGAATGACATTTAATCTCTTTGGGGAAGGCACCATGGGTATGTCTACACTGCAATTAAAAACCTGAATCGAGCCCATGCCAACTAGGGTTGCCAACCCTCCAGGATTGGCCTGGAGTCTCCTGGAATCGGCATCCATCTCTTAGTGACTATTGAAAGCAATCAAGGAGATTTTTAATAGGATATTTTAATAAAATGACATTATGTAATGTTGGGGAAAATAATCTCTCAGAATAGCTTCAGTTAGAGTTGGCAACCCTAATGCCAGCTGACTCAGGTTCACAGGGCTCGGGCTAAGGGGCTATTTAATTGTGGTGTAGACACTGAAATGAAAGCATCTGTATCCTCCTTGTCCTGGCCCTGTCCCCCAAAATTCTCCCTCCCCGCTTCCCATGCACCCTAACTCTACCTCAGCCCAGCAACAATAGAGCCTCCATTCAGCAACAAATCAGAGATTTCTTTCTTCAGGACTAACGGGAAGTCAAAATTGGGGCTTTCTTCAGCCTATTTAAAAAAATGGCAAATAAAGGATGGCTTGCTTCAACTGAGTGGGAAAATACTTCTTAACTTGCAAGGTCTCTTGTAAACAGTACAGTAAGACAAACATTTCCCATTCCTCCTTGCTGATCAAGGGAAGTGGAAGGAGGGAATAGGTGAAGAGGAAGACAAACAGAGTCTGGTTTCTCTTGATATCCATGCTCCTAGTGAACCTCTAGTTAATTCTTTCCCTGTCTTCTTTAGTTTGGAGTATGATCACCATATCAGAAGCTCTTTATGTCATTTACCTTTTATTCCCACATTAGCCCTCTAAGAAACCCAGAGGCACTTCTATTCAGAAAGGCTGACGACGCTTGTTTGGAATTTTGTGGATTAAGCCATTTTGGAGCTGATAAGCTAGAAAAAGTTATTGACATTTTGAAAAAAGTCCTAAGAATGAAATTTCTTAAACAGCATAACTTTTACAAATATTTTTTCTGATTTCCCCTCCCTCCCCAGCAAAAAACTTCACAGATAAAAACTCTGCCATGAGATGAGATGTGGCATGTCAGCTTTATAGTGAAGCTAAGACAATTTATATCAGCTAACAATATACCCCATATAGTCTATGTAAATAGAACATATAGAAAACCTTAAAGATACAGATGGAGCTGTAGTTACAGCTAGGGTGACCAGATAGCAAGTGTGAAAAATCGGGACAGGGGGTGGGGGGTAATAGGAGCCTATATAAGAAAAAGCCCCAAATATCGGTACTGTCCCTATAAAATCGGGACATCTGGTCACCCTAGTTACAGCTGCCTTATAAAAAGCAACATCATGGATGATCTTTGTGACTTTGCAGGCAAGATCTGCAGACCTTTAGGTACCTTCAGCAGCAATCCAGCAAAAACTGTGCACAACTTTGCAGAATCCCACAAATTGCCCTATGAAATGAGACCTACATCCAGATCCTTACCTGGTATGAATTGTCATAACTCCATAGCCTTCAACTAAGCTATCACAATTTCCATAAGTTGAGGATCTGGCCCCTATCACTTTCAAGCTGATTTTACGAGAGGCTCCAGTGATAAAGTGTAGAAGGTCTTTCCCACTAACCTGCTATGATTGTTTCCACTTTGTACCTTTCTCTCTCATGCATGTACATACACTTCTTTCTAAAAGGACCCTGCAAGAAACCTTCCTTCTTACATTGACTTCTTGTTTGAAACACAGTTGAAAAGAGAGAGTCACACTTAGCCATTTCTCTAGATAATTTCTGTGCACCCTCTTGAATCACAAGGTACAATAAACTTCAGAACTGAATAGAGAACCCAATGTTGTGATTTGTGAAGCTGGTGGGATGGCTCATAAGGTATTTGTAAAGAGTGCGTGTGTGAAATGCAATCAGCTGTAGGATAATATTATATTATCCTACATGTTATATTTAACAATTTTTCTCTAATTTATCTAGATTCTTCCTTTAAAACAGTGGTCTAATCTATATGCCCCTGAATGACACTTAGGGCTTGTCTACACTTACTGGGGGATTGACACATGGCGATTGATGCATCGGTGGTCGATTTAGCGGGTCTAGTGAAGACCTGCTAAATTGACTGCAGATCGCTCTCCTGTCGACTCCTGTACTCCACCTGAACGAGAAGCGCAAGGGGAGTCAACGGGACAGTGTCTCCCGTCGACATAGCATAGTGTGGACCCCACAGTAAATAGATCTAAGTATGTCAACTTCAGCTACATTATTCATATAGCTGAATATGCGTAACTTAGATTGATCTCCCCCCGCAGTGTAGACAAAGCCTTAAAGAGACAGTATTGTTTAAAAGCTTGATTCTGTACATGAATAAATTTACTCATGTAAGTAATCCCATTGGCTTCAATGGGACTTCCCTTAAAAAAAAGTTGGATGAATTGAAGCCCTAGTTCAACAAAGTTCTCAAGCATGTACTTAATTTTAATCATATTTTTAAGGCCACCCTTAATCAGTAAAACATTTGTCAAAGGTCTTAAGCATGTGCTTAAATGCTTTGCTGAAATAGGGCCCAAGTCTTTTTGCAGAACTGGACACTAAGCTAGTAAAAATGCACAAAGTATGCTCTGAAAGAGTAAAACTGAGATGGGACAGGGAAATAGCTCCAACCTCACCATCCTTTACCACATACATTATTTGGCAGACTATGATCCTGCATGATTTCTTAACTATTTAATGTGGGGGTGATACTCAATGGTTTGACAATTGGGCTTTGGAATAGGATATTGGTTTGTGCCAGTGAGACTGTCCTCTTTTGATCTTTTGCAGAGGGAGTAAATTTGGCAGAAAACACATTTTTCCATTCTACATGTAAGTAAAGTAAGGTTTTGATACATATATGTTAGGGGATACAATATTAACATGTATATACATTGCTAAAGAATGCTAAACCTAAAATACTAACTCAATATGTTCTCTAACATTCTTGTTGTTAATAGGAGTAAAAAATAATCAATCTTATAAAAAGACTTTAGAGTTCAAGACCAGAGGGACCATTAGATCATCTTCTAATTAACATTCTGTATATCAGAATATTAAATTAAATTTCACCCAAGTACCCATGTATTGAGCCAAATGACTTGTGTTTGACTAAAGCATGTCTTCCAGAAAAGCATCCAGTTTTGATCTGAAGTCAAAGGATGTAGAATCCACCATTTCCCTTCAGAGTGTTCTTCCAGTTGTTAATCACCCTCACTTAAAAATTTGTGCCTAATTTTCTATTTGAATTTGCTTCCACCCATTGGTTCTTGTTATGCCTGATATTTTCTCCCTATAAGGCACTTTACTTATAATCAAGCCACCTCTCAATTGTCTTTTTGATAAGATAAACAGAGTGAGCTCTTTATTTCTCTCACTATACTGTATTTTCTCCAGTTACTTAGATCAGTTTTGTGGCTCTTTGCTACACCCTTTCCAATATTTCAATATCCCTTTTAAAATGTGGACACCAGAACTGGACATCATATTCTAGTATCAATCTCACTGATGCTGTATAGTGAAGTAAAATTACCTTCCAAGTCCCTACAACCCTATTTGAGAGCACAGCCGAGACCATCTCCCTGCTCTCAATTCAGGTGCCTGGGACCACTGAACTGGGAACTACAATTGCAGAGAAAGTCTTGTTCCATCTCCTTCACCTGGCTTGGAATATGCTCAGTGCAGCTAGAATCTTTGGAAATTTTCTTTGTCAGATTCAAAGAAGTCTTTACTGAGCATGTGCAAACTGAGATTTTCCAGAGACTTCTAAATTGGGAGATTTCTCATGGAAACAGCATCTTCATTACCATCCCCTTCCACCCCCCACACACCCCTGCTTTGCTCCAAAGCATGCAGGCACTGGAGCTTCTCAACCAAATGGCTAAACAAATCTTTTAAACATGGACAAAACAACATATTTTTCCTTAACCGTGATCTCAGAAACAGCTTTTTTTTTTTTTTTTTTTTACCATTTTTCTTGAATTTTTTTTCAAGAAAAAAAATGTCACCCTGTGGCAGATACCTGGCATGGAAAACTTCAGCTCAGAGAGTTAAAGTAGGCAAACTTGTAAGCAAATGAGAATGGGGTCTTATAATGAGAAGTGTGGGCAACGTTAACAATAGGTGATGCTACCAATTCCACCTATAATGAATGCTGAAATTGTGTTGTTTGTGTGGTCATGGTGCACCAGAGTTAGTTTGGTATTTTTCTGGGGGAAAAGGGGCAATAGTGGGACAGGCATCTGTAATTCTTGTTTTGGGGAGGGGGAACTGAGGACAAGGGATATGTGGCAAAATATTTTGCTAGCCTGGCAAAAAAATGGTAAGGCCTGGCTTCTTAATCCACATGCATAGAAAAAAAACAAAACATTTGGTGTCTTTTCAGCCATAGCAGCATTCACTCCTCTACCACAAAGCACTTGGGCTTCAAAAATTAAATCCAAACAAAAAACATATCATTCCTAGATCTCAACAACACTGATGTCCTGCTCAGTGGACCAAGCAACCCGCCCCCCACAGCCAACTGAATGACCTCCAACACACCAAATCATAACCTAAAATACCATTATATAAGTCAATGGGTCACTATGTACAAAAAAAAATCAGTCTCTTAAGGTAGAATTAACATTCATAAAGAAGGAAGACCATGCAACCTAAGTGGGGAATGAACGTGCAACTAATTTGACAAAGTAGTGACGGAAACAGAGACACTTTCTTTGATGTCCAAAGTGCAAGATTCTCATAATCAGGGTTCCCATTAAAAAGCTGTGAAGAAAAACCAGGCATAACCCCAGGAGAAGCAAAATAGAGTGCATCATACTAATAGCAACCTGGGTTAACAGCGTATCAGGAATGAACACCAATGGTGAATGGATACACGGGATTTATGCTAAGCATATTGTGAAGCCCTGTGCTGTGCAGATGTTTTGTGTTTTGAATATTAACCCCAGGACACATGTGGGCAGGTGCTTGATACAGATTTATCTGACAGAGACCAAGGTCTCTGTATTTTTGATGCTTGCCAGCATTTGTATAGCTTGTCTTGCCAATGTTACTTATATGAAAATTACCAGGCTAGGAAAGTATAAGGGATGTGTATGCGTGGAGGGGAGAGTGTCAGGGAGTGTAAGGATGCGGTTGGAGGTAGGAGAAGGAATTTGTATATGGCACATTTAGGACAAGGATAAAAGGTCTGTGGCTTTTTTCCCCCCATTGATTATATTTCTTTATAACAACAGCCCTCTACTTCCATTAGTGATTTACAGGCCTATCCTCCTGGAAAGAAAAATGTTAATTTCCATTTTGTCTGACAGTATCTCTTTTTCCCTCTTCCCCTCACTGAAGCAGGAATGCTTGAGGATCCTGACTATAATCAGTAATTCCTGTTTGTATGGATGTGGGTGTTTTCAGGATATCTCTCGCCAGTTATTAAACCACTGACCGGTGGAGGCTCTGTTACAGATGGATTTCATTCAAGACTGGTGCTATTATATTAATGGGTTTAATTTAAACAGGACTAGCCTCGCTAGCCAAATTACCTCTATTTAAATCAATTGGCTTAGGAGGAAAGACAACCTGACCATGGCTATTAGACTTCAATTTATTATTGTATCAAATTTTAAACAGGGTGAAGCACGTTACTTAGCATCTGTCCCTCTGAACTTTTGAGCTCCCACCACAAAATCCAGTGCTTTGAGAAAGGGGAAAAGAAAAGGAACCATCATATTAATTTAAAATCAACGTTTTTGTGAGCAAAGACCAGGTATCTCACGAAAGGGTCTCTCCATAGAATCCAATACTTTCCTTTGATGTCACCTCATTAAATTGAGATTCAAATGATCTAACAGATGTATTAGTTTAAAAAGGCTTTTTACTGTAGGCTTTTTTTAATATATAAAAAAGATGCAATGCCTTTTTTTAACACATTTCAACCTGATTCAAATAGAAAAGCAAAAGGGAAGAAAATGCTTTAGATGTGCTCTTTTGATTTTTTCCAATCTTGCCGGAATAAAATGGAATGGGAGATCAAGAACACTCAATTAATTTCAACACTGGGTGTCACAAGAAGAAGGAGAGGGAGGAAGGGGGGGGATATTATAGATGCACAACACTTAACAAATGCATAGATTCAAAAAAGGAAATATGTGGGGGGGAGAGATAAAAAAGCGTGTCTGTATTTTATTGCACTCGGTAAGCTTTTCGCTTGTATTTATAGCTGCAATTATATCTCAATGAGGTTTGTCTACAGTGTTGGCTTCACGCTAATTTTCCCCCTCACTGCATTCTTGGAATAGGCTCGGACTGTTTATGAACCAGACATATTGACCTCATTTACAGCTAGCAGTTTAAATCCATAATTTTTCCACCCACAATCCCTCTTTGACATTCCGGCGGTGCGGCCGGCTCAGTGAGACTGAACTAAAAGTCTCACACTTCATTGAACACCATTATGCGGCTTTATGCTTATAAGCCTGTTTCCCTCGGCTGCCTTTCAGCTTTGCTGGAGATCCGTTTGGCCACAGGCCGGCAGTGATTAACTGGAAGAATCCAATAAATCAGCCTGTCAGCCAGCAGGCTCTCCTCACTATGTCTACAAATCGACATTTGGATTTGCACTCTCTCCCCGCCTCCCGCCCCTTCCTCTGGGGCCATCAGGCACCTCTTTTCTCTCTCACACAAGGTGAACTTGAACGAAGACTATTGTGAGCATGGCTGGGTTCTGCAAATAGTTCTTTGCTGATACAAGTTCTTTTTTATTTGTGTGGTCTCCCTGTCCTCCCCTCTGTTCCTTCTTTGCTTTTGATTTTACCCTTAACTCTTGCCATGCCATTTGTCAGCTGTCAGAGAGGGCCTCAAGCAACAAAATGAAGGAGAAAGGCTGATTCTTTTAAGCTGCTGCTCCCATCTGTTGTTAAAATAATACCAATAAAGAAAGCGTAAACCAGGGAAAAGAACATTGCCTGCCACTGAACATGTGAGCTGTAATCCTCCAGGCATTGCATGACCTGATCCTTACTGTCTTTCCATATTAGAAAACTATAATTAGGTCTGCTTGTTTGTATTTTTTGCCTTTATGTTTAGTTTTATGGTAAATACTGTTGCTGTTAAATTAGTGCACTTTAAGAGACCATCTTGGGTGGCTTTGTCTGTGTGTTTATGTGATGGGAATGATGACAACTCTCTAGGAAAATCAGAAACTGCTTCCCACCCCTGTTCCTGATACAGCTCGAAAGGAAGGGAATATCAAGGGAGAGCTCAAAAGTCTGTTGCATTTTGTATGACCGAATGCCCCAGCTAGAGCATTTTATTTTTTTTGAATGGACTTCTGGGTTTTGTTTTTAAATAATGCTCAGACTGTCTTTCGCCTCTTGATATTCTCGGCACAGCCACCATCTTCTTTTGTCTGGGATTATTTCTGCATTGTGAGCACAAGCATTTGTTTGGTGTCCAAACATCAAATAAACTGGACATGCTCGCAGAGTAGCCAATGGAAATTAGACCCTTGTCTTTGAAAACTCCAGTGGCAGGAATGACAAAAGACAGTCTGCTGGAGGCTTAGCGAGAATGAGGGGGAGGGAAAGGGGACAGGGCCAGTCAGAGAAGATTACTGCCCTCTCCCTCACGGCAGCAGCACAGCAAAGACAACAACAGCGTGCCTCAGCCAGTAGTAATGTGTAGTCATGTCAGCTGTAAACAGCCTTCGCTACATGAAGAGAAATGGATACGACTTCAAAATGATCAACTGATTTCTCTTAATTGACTTCAAAATTATCACTGGATGTGAGGAGGGGGAAGAAGAGGCATCTTTTTGGAAATGAGGCCGACCCTACAACTATCCTTTGAAGTGTGTCCAAAGCCAAAAAGGGCTAAAACCAGAGAGATTTGAATGTCTCTTCTTCTGCTCCTTTGCATAAAGAATAAACCAAGCCAAAGGGCCTGATTTTTCACATACACTGTGAGCCCTCAGCTCTCATCGGCAGAGGGAGTGGCGAGTGCTCAGCAACTCAGAAAATCAGGCCCAGAGTGTTTTGGGTTCCTTGTAAAAAGCAACAGAGGGTCCTGTGGCACCTTTAAGACTAACAGAAGTATTGGGAGCATAAGCTTTCATGGGTAAGAACCTCACTTGCACCTGAAGAAGTAAGGTTCTTCAGATGCAAGTGAGGTTCTTACCCATGAAAGCTTATGCTCCCAATACTTCTGTTAGTCTTAAAGGTGCCACAGGACCCTGTGTTGCTTTTTACAGATTCAGACTAACACGGCTACCTACCCCTCTGATACTTGGGTTCCTTGGTATAGTTAAAATACTTTCTAAAGAAACTGTAAAACTTTGAGGGATCACTTTTCCATTTCTATCAATTATGAACCCTCCCATTCTCACTGTTCAGGGATTGCTGCTGATCACACAGTCACCACACAGTGGAGTATGAGAGTGCATAGTTTGCCCTTACACCCAAAATAGGTAAAAAATGTGGTAATTGTCCCCTTGGTTCCTGATGACTTTTTAATGGTGGCCACTGTAATTGTTTTACACTGGCACCATCTCATTAGCCAACAAATATGTTGTTCAGATCTTTTATACTCCCAATGTGACCCAGGATTAATACAGCAATTTGGCTCTTGTAAAAGCTAATGTGGATGAAATAATAAAATTCAGTATGACTCTGCTACAAGGCCTGCACAGAGGCCCGGAAGCAGGATAGGAACATAGGAATTACCATACGGGATCAAACCACTGGTCCACCTAGTCTATTGCCTTTTTTTAACAGGGGCCAGATGTTTTAAGAAATTTGCCACAAACCCTAATTTTGTATTGAAAAATTAAATAACCTGTCTATAGGAAAATTTTCTTCCTAACCCAACCAGCTAGTGGTTGTTTTATATCCCTTTATAAAAACTATTTTTATATCCTACCTGATGTAATTTTGTGGATATTCTTACTATACATATAAATGTCTAATCATTTTGTGGATCCTATTAAGCTCTTGACCTCAATAAGATGTTAAGTTAATTATGCACAAAAGTACTTTCTTTTGTCAGCTTGAAATGTGTTGGTTTGGATGTCCACTTGTTCTCATATTATTTGAAAGGATAAATATGCATTAGTGATTTACCATCTGTATATCATTCATTATTTTGTACACCTCTGTCCCCTCTTATTCATCTGTTCTCTAAACTAGACAGTCTCAGTCTCTCCCTTCTCTAGAAGGCTCTCCTGGGACTTTAATTTTTGTTCTTGATTTCTCAACCACTTCTTTCAAATTTATTTCTCTTGCAAGAAACTGTGGTTGCCCCAGTTTGAAGGATATGGTGTCTCAAGTAGACTTTTTTTTTTTAATGAAAATTTTTTGTCCAATAAATGGTCCTTTTTAATAAATGAAGTTTTTCCATTTTTTTAATTGCATGCTTTTTGAGATTTTTTTTAAAATGAAAGCAAAATGGTTGTGTTTTTTTGTTTACTGGTGTAAATTTAAAAAGTTGATTAAAAATTGCGAAACATTTTTTAAAAGAGAAAAATGTCAGGTTTTGAATAACATCAAAATTGCGAAATTTTTGTCATTGTGGACCGCTGCTGGAAGCCCTGTTACTTTGCTGCACTTGGCCACAGGAAACTGCTCTCTGAAGGGAAAAGATCACCAAGTATTAATTTAGACCTTCAAGAGCAGCCATTTTGGGGAACCACTGAGATCTGGTCCTTCAGCAGTTAGAAGGGCTTGGGACAGGCAAAAGCCAATCAAGGCCCAGCAAGCTGAAATAAAAGGAGTTGCCTGCTGCTAGCTAAAGCAGTTCCTGGCTAGAGCTAGAAGGGTTGCTTCTTTAAGCTATAGCCAAAGAAACTAGGCTAGTGTGGGGCGTGTTACTGACCACAGTCAATAGCAGGAGTTTGGAAGGAGCCTTGTAGATTTGATTCCAAGAGGGAACTTAGCCCAAATAGGTAAGAAACAGTCTTGTTTATAATTTGCCCTGAAGGGTAAGGAACTGCTTTTGTTTAAGTTGTACCCTGGAAAAGGTTTGGACTGTGTGACCTGGCCAAAAGGCTGAGCTACAGAAGACCCATAGAGGCAGGTGGATAGCCTACAGCCAATGCTGGGAGCTGAAGAGAATGGCAACACTGTCCCGTGGGGGTGCTCAAATAGGTGAACTCAACCTTTTACAGGGAATTAGGTGACCCAACTGCCATAGTTCTTCAAAGGTTGATTTGCCACATCTACAACTCAACACAGACTCCCCAACGCAACCCACACACCCAACCAACGAAACACAAAATCCTAAAGCACAGCTCCATAAACACAAAGCAAAACAACAAGCATATACAATAATGCCAAGTGCACACAGCTATTAGCCATTCCCAGCAGCATACACTCCTCTTTTGGCACTCACATAAATAACACAAAACCCCCAACTACAGCTTACACACAAAATCTCCCTGCACCAATCCATAGACACAACAGCCTCCCAGCACCACTGCCCCAGACACAACCAGCATTCACAATCACCCCACATGTACTACACTAAAACACATGCCTCTCATTTGCCACCCACACAAATCAACACAATCAGTAAACATAGACCCTCACCACAGCACACATCTCATTCGCCGCATGCAAATCAACAAAAATGTACTAGCACAACACACATACTTGCCCATCCTCATTCATACTTACCACAAAACCATTTCCCAGCAGTCACTCCATGAACTACACCCATGTGAGAGCATAGGCTTTCAGCTACTAATAAATTGTAATGTCTTAGAGAACATAAGGGGTATCTGTAAGTCTATGCACCTGGCCTGTAGGTGGAGCACAATTGGACCTAGCCCATTGGTTATGAGGTGAGTCACTGAGCCCCAAAGGAAGGAAAAATATGGAGTTCTACCACCTTTTTTGATCGGGGATGAAGATTATTTGGTCTAGCTGAGCTTCATTTAGCAAAAAAAAACTGTAGGTGAAAGTGGCTTTAGGCCACCTTCATGTCTTCCACAATCCTGAGGCCAGACCATTCTTTGTAAGTTAGAGTGCTGTCCTTTATATGCAGCTTCTTGTTTGACCAAGGGCCATTTCTGGGGATTGCTAGGACATAATGATACTCTGGCTTGCCTTGCCTTGCCATAGCCATTTCCCTTGCACCAGCATGTGGGAGGAGAATGGAATAGGAACTGCTGTGAGAGTTCGGTGTCACCCAAGAATTGCCATGTGCAGGATTTAAGACTGCTTTATACTTCTGGAGTTGGCCTGGGATCTGGCCCAGAATATATGCATTTTTACAGGTCTTCAGGTTCTCCCTCTCTCCTCTCTTGTCTGTAACTAGTCTTGGCTAAAACTAACAGGATGATTGTCGAACACTTTTTAAAGATATTTTCAAAATTCACAGTTTAGATTAAATTTTTCATTGAAACTTCAAGTATTTGGGGGAAGGTGAAAATTTTCATGGAAGTTTTATGCCATTTTTGACCATATCCAGCTGTATCCTGCTCCTTTTCCCTTTGTTTGTCTTATTTCCTGACACTCCACCCCCATCCTGCAATCCAATCCACGCTGGCAGACACTTTCCAACATGTGACATTCTTTAAAGTCAATGGGGCTCCAGTACGGGCAGGACTCTGCGCACACACACATCAGATTGCTCATCAGGAGCTTTAAAGCGTATGCTCTGTGGGGCAGGTACTTCCTTTTAATAACTATTTCTTCACTGTCTAACATAATGAGCACCCAACCCTGGTTGGGGCCTTTGGACACGGTTGTAATTTGAATAATAAAAACAATAATGGATATTGTCCGTCTTTTGTTTTGAAATCTAGATCCAATTATTTCAAATAGTGCTAGTCTAGTTTTCCAGTAGGGCCAACTTCGGTTGCTGTTGAGCACTCACTGCAACTCTGTCCACACATATGTTTTTGTTCCAGGTGTCCTTTCAAACCTGATTGACCTAATTGCATCCTAGAATTGCCTTGCTGTTTGTATGTCTATGGGTTGTTTTGATTAGTTTAAATGTGGGAAAACTTTAATTCTACTACTGGAGTGCTACGAGACAATGAGGACAGTTTTTCCATCAAAGGCAACATCTTCTGCAAGGCAGGTGGCCAGGTCACTATGAGGTTTCATAGGCATGCCTATGTACTGTCACTTGTTGTGGATTTGATGCTCAGTGTAATTTTATAGCCAACCATCAACAGCATTCTCTTTTCCCCTCTCACTCAATTACTATGTGTAATGCTCCAGCAGATTGTCAATTTGTCCATTGCTCCATGGGGCCATTTTTTTGAATCGCTAGGCCCCAGTGTAGCATCAAGCGTTGGAACTACATGATGGTGATTGCTGTTTCCTGGCAGGGGGCTGGAACAATTTTTATAGTGGGGGTTCTGAGAGCCATTGAACTAAACTGTAAACCCTGTATATGATGGAAACCACTTCAAAACAGGGAGCACCCGTAGTTCCAGCACCAATGTTTCCTGGTGAATTTGACATGTAAATGTTCAATGCAAGCTTCAACTATATAGATTTTCTGCTGTTTTGCCTCTAAGGATCCAGATATATTTACTCCTTCATTTGCCATACTTATGGATTTGTTTTTAGACAGAGGAACCAGAAATGTCTTATTGATTTGCGTTCCAGCACAATACTTTCTAGCTTTTGCAAAGCCTCTAACAATAAGAGTTCCTTTACTTGAAAAATAAGAGACTTTAGCCACAATGATTAAGTCCTTCATTTTCAGGCAGATTGTATTTCATGTACCTTTCTTGATTTCCTTAAGAGTGCTTCTAACTCGGGCTGTATCAGCACCTGTTCCAAATTGGTTATAGCTTAATGATAGCTTTTAGTGCATTGCCCTGACTAGCAACACAGACTCCAGGTGTATAGCTCTGAAAGGCATCAGCAATAGCTTTAAATTGTCATCTTTTGGGACATGAATAGTAAAATAATTCAATGGCAAAATAAATCCAGATTTTGTATCTTGTGTGATCTAGAATAAGGTTGTGGCTGATGCACTGCACAATGATAACATGAGTGTCACGGCTAAATTTGGACTGTGCATCATTTGAACAACCCATATTCATTCCTGCACCATCGAAATTCAAGCTTTGATTTGAGTTCTTTTGTTCTGATCCTCAGAATTCCTAAAGCTGATTTCATTCCCTACATGGTATCATTATCTGTCCAAATTCCAAGACAACAGCGTCACCAAAGAGAATGCAAGGTTTCCTATTCTGCGTGTATCTTGTGCTTGCTGATTTTGGCTCACATGCAGACCTGTCATTGATTCATAAGTAAGCACAGGAATAAATCTAGCTTTCTAAGTGTATCAGAAATGCATATTCTTGAAAGACGCTGCTGCCTGACTAAAGCCTTTTAAACCATATTAACATCCATAGAGTGATCCAAATTTAAGACTATTTTGGCTCAGAATTTTCAGAATATTTGACAATCTATAAAACAAGCTGTAATTTTAGTGACTTTAAGCAGTGTTAAACAAGTTGAGGCCATATTTTTCTCTCATCTCATTGTATTTTACGGAGTAATCTAGAAATAGGGACTTTTTGTGGACAAAGTGACATATTTTCTGCTTCTATGCACTTCATCTAGACAGGACAGTGATAACATACTTGTAGGGAATCAGTTCTAAAGGTCTTATACACACTTACAAGAGGACTGCCCTTATAAGAGACTTTTGTGTGCTTCTGCAAATTTCGCAAAACTTCTTTAAGGCAAGAAAAAATCCCATAGATATTTGGCTTTCCATGAATTATGGAAAATGCTCATTTCATAACATATTCTTCTGTGTCATATGGTTTTTACTTACTTGATCCATGGCTTTCAATATTACCTCCACTGATTCAGGATGAGATGTTCCAGATGCTTTATACATATTAGATTGTCTCTTATTCTATATTTATACAATGAGGAGCATAACGGGATGCCAGTCTCAGTTGGCCCCTGACACTACTGTAAGAAACATAGTAATATATAAAAATCAGTCAAGTATGTGGGTATATAGTTTTTTGTCTACGAGGATGTTTAAATCGTAAGTCAAGGACTAATTTGCAAATTAAACTGTCTGGCTGGAGCAGCTGTTTTATTGCAAAACTGTAACAAAGTATTAGAGAGGCTATTTACCTCCTTGAATCAAATCAAACTCTGCTTTGCAGCCACAAGTAGTCAGGTTACAGTTTATTTTACTACAAAGCCTAACCTGTCTTGGAAAATAAAACTGTGCTCACCTTTCTGGCAGAAATGATTGTCTTTTTTTAATTATATGACTGGCTGCAGCCTATAGCTTGCAAGCATTATCATTTTGCTTAGCATCAAATTAAACTGTGTCCAGCAGCTGCTGCTAAATGGCAAGGCTTTATAAGTTGCTACACATCCTACTCGAGTTTGAATTGAAAGTTAAACTGCTGCTTGCCTTTCTGGCAAAGCGTCTTTAAAGAACCTAATTGGCTCTGTGCTTCCCAGCTACAATATCTCCATTTCCCCCAGTCACAAGATCGTTGATCAGAGTACTAATTGAAAACAGTCAAACTGAGGCTCAGTCCCAAGCATGCTCAGCCGCGCATTTCTCTCTGGTCCCACCCAGTCCCTTTTTGCAAGTAGTTGTGTAGCTGATACTAACTGGGCCCTTTCCCCTTTTTTCTGACTTTCAGCTCAGTTCTATTGTTTTGGTCAGGCTCTTCTGCTATCCTACTCCCAAAAACAACAAGGAGTCTGGTGGCACCTTAAAGACTAACAGATTTATTTGGGCATAAGCTTTCGTGAGTAAAAACCTCACTTCTTCGGATGCATAGAGTGAAAGTTACAGATGCAGGCATTATATACTGACACATGGAGAGCAGGGAGTTACTTCACAAGTGGAGAACCAGTGTTGACAGAGCCAATTCAATCAGGGTGGATGTAGTCCACTCCCAATAATAGATGAGGAGGTGTCAATTCCAGGAGAGGAAAAACTGCTTCTGTAGTGAGCCAGCCACTCCCAGTCCCTATTCAAGCCCAGATTAATGGTGTTGAATTTGCAAATGAATTTTAGTTCTGCTGTTTCTCTTTGAAGTCTGTTTCTGAAGTTTTTTTGTTCAATGATAGTGACTTTTAAATCTGTAATAGAATGACCAGGGAGATTGAAGTGTTCACTTACTGGCTTATGTATGTTACCATTCCTGATGTCCGATTTGTGTCCATTTATTCTTTTGCGGAGGGACTGTCCGGTTTGGCCAATGTACATGGCAGAGGGGCATTGCTGGCACATGATGGCATATATGACATTAGTGGATGTGCAGGTGAATGAGCCCCTGATGGTGTGGCTGATGTGGTTGGGTCCTCTGATGCTGTTGCCAGAGTAGATATGGGGACAGAGTAGGCAACGAGGTTTGCTACAGGGATAGGTTCCTGGGTTGATGTTTCTGTGGTGTGGTGTGTAGTTGCTGGTGAGTATTTGCTTCAGGTTTGGGGGTTGTCTGTAAGCGAGGACAATAACAGAACACCACTGGCCATCAGATACAGCCCCCAGCTAAAACCTCTCCAGCGCATTATCCACGATCTACAACCTATCCTAGAAAATGATCCCTCACTCTCACAGACCTTGGGAGGCAGGCCAGTCCTCGCTTCAGAAACAGACTTCAAAGAGAAACAGCAGAACTAAAATTCATTTGCAAATTCAACACCATTAATCTGGGCTTGAATAGGGACTGGGAGTGGCTGGCTCACTACAGAAGCAGTTTTTCCTCTCCTGGAATTGACACCTCCTCATCTATTATTGGGAGTGGACTACATCCACCCTGATTGAATTGGCTCTGTCAACACTGGTTCTCCACTTGTGAAGTAACTCCCTGCTCTCCATGTGTCAGTATATAATGCCTGCATCTGTAACTTTCACTCTATGCATCCGAAGAAGTGAGGTTTTTACTCACGAAAGCTTATGCCCAAATAAATCTGTTAGTCTTTAAGGTGCCACCAGACTCCTTGTTGTTTTTGTAGATACAGACTAACACGGCTACCCCCTGATACTTGATATCCTACTCCCAAGACTCCTCAATTCTCTTTTCTCCCTTGAGTTCCTTTAGCAATCTTCATCTCAAACCAGCAGCTCACTGTTGCTTTACTTGATGTCACTGCCCCCAGCTTCCTCATTGTCCCCATGCAGAAGGCAGGAAAACCCTCATTTTTCCTTTGCTGGGGGCTTCTAGTGTGTTTAAAATGTCTCTCTCATTACCTGACAAAATGCACACAAACTTTCATGTACTGATTGTCTGAGCATATAATTTTGCATATTAGATAACCTGCAGTTTCCCAGCAGCCCATCTTGTAATGCTGATATTTCTCAAATAATCCGATTGGAGGAAGTGTAAGGTTTGAATACAGAGTCATGTAGGGAACTCTTTCTAATTGCTGGAGTGAGTCACTTTCCATTCTAAGCAAAGAGGTTTCTGTTGCTGACATTAGAAAGCAGTAACGTGTCTATACTATAACAGCTTAATTATAAGTATGGGCATAGTCACACAATATATCATTATGCTGTAGGGTTTTTTTCTCTGAGAGGTTGAACTGCAAATCCCATAGAAGTAACAACATGAGTAATGATTATAGTATTCTTGTCATGATCTTCTAGAAGTGGCCGAAAACTGGAAATTCCATCCTGTGGGATAGTCCAATATTTCAAAGTTTGGCCAAACAGTCCAAATATTTAATGTTTTTTGGTAAAGTGGAAAGTTCTGAAAAACTTCAGTTTGGAAATGTCAAAATGCTTCACTTTGGTTGGATTTGATGCTGAACTGTGTCTGCCATGAGCTTTCCCATGCCCTATGCAAGTTCTAGGTCAGGTGCATCTGTAATAGATCCACCCACTAGGACTTCTGCAAGGGGGATTCGAGCTTTTATGTTCTGGATCCTTGGGGTGTGTGTAAAGCTTCTGAAGCCTCAGCAGTCTCCAGCATTGATCCCTCTGTTGGCCTGTCAGTGCTCAGGAAAAGGGACAGACTCTGGTCATTACCTCTGCTAATTAGCCCAACTGCTCTTGGCCACAGGATCAGCCCTGACCCCTGAGATACCCCAGTTACCTAAGTACACCTGTATCCCAGAACTATACCCCAAAAGTGTAAATTTTCTGGTTTGCAATTTCTCTCTCATGGTCATGCAGGTATAGTGAAGCAGTTAATGCACACAGACTTTGCACAGTCTAACACTCTTTTATACTTAATCATGTAAAAGACAGGACAGGACAGCTCATACAGAACACTAAACACATGTCACAGACACAGCTTCCTTACCATTCCAGGGAATTCTTTGAGCTGCAGTCCAAGTCCCTTAAGTTGTCGAGAGTCCTTGGGGACATCTGGGCTCAGGAAAGCAGGCAGCACCACCCTGCCCCATGAGGCTCCTATATACTGGGTAACCTCCCACTCCTGGACTGGAGAAAAAGGACCCTCAGTTCTTTTGCAGACCAGCTTCTGCCCTTTTTAAAACCTTCAGCCCCATGTCAGGTGGTACCCTTGCAAGCTTCCTCACATGAGAAGAGACCCCCTGTCAGCTGAAGCAACCTCCCCCTGCTAAATCAGTTCTGATGGACAGGGACCAGGCCTTTGTCTAGAGTGAATAGATTTCCAGTGACTGGGTGCTTAGGAGTCAAGGACACTTTATTGTTGGTCTTTTGCCCCCAGCCTGGAATTCCAACTCAACATGGAGACAGACTACAGAGTAGACAAAAGGCTGCACTTTACAAATGGAGTTTGCAGCCTGACACAGACACATAGGGTTCAAAATCTCACTCAGAATTCGTAAATTGTATGGACGTATTCCCAACTCATCAAAGCCTCATGCCCCTCTTCTCTTCTATGGGTTGGGTTCCATGTGATACATCACGGTCATGAGACCAAAAGAGAAACTATGGTAGATGTAGTCCAGCCAAGAAACTTGGTCCAGCCCATAAGGATAATGGGAACATAAGCCATCTGAACTATTGCTGTCATGAGGCTCCGTGGCAGCTCAGGTTGACGCAGATTAAAATCAAAGTGACCCAAAACAAAATGTTTCAATTTGGTTCAATAAATTGAAATGTTTCAATGTGGGGCACTCTTACATTTAAAACAAAAAAAAAAAGTTTTGATTTTCTTTTCCTCAATGGAAAACCTAAAATATTCAGCAAAATTGAAACTTTTCCCCAGAAAACGTTGTTGTTTTTCCCCAGAAACTACTTTCCCTCAATAATGATAAAAAATCCTTCCCAGGTCTGATAACTTCCTTTTTCATGCCCTGTTGTGCCCAAAGGTTCCACAAAATGACACTGTCACCAAGTTCATATAGAATAAAAATCAATCCAAACTATAAAGCAAAATGCTTTGTCATGCTTGAATACATTTAGTTAATTTTTTAAAGTTGTTTATGCCTTTTTCATCTGTCATCAGCTGGGGAGAGGTGTGTACCAATTGGGGAATACTGTGAGAGAAGTTCATCACATGATACACAGGCAAAATTGGAAGATAAAAGAACCTATTTCTACATCACTTCCTATCTCTGTATGCACACAAACCATTTGAATCACTTCTAGCTTGTCTTGCTTAAATTTCAGACAGCTCACTCTTGTCCACATCCAAATCTCAGCCTGGCACAGGGAAAGCAAAGACACCATATCATCTGGGTCTGGTAAAAAGAACACACACACAGCTGAGTGTTATCTGCATAATAAAGGCTACACAGTCCAAATCATCTCACTGTATCTTCTGTAGTCCCACATACATGGTAAACGGGGGGGGTGCTGACAGAAAAGATCCTTCTAGAGAGGAAGGATGGTCCAGTTATTAGGGTACTACCAGGGACTTAGGGGACGTGAGTTCAATTCCCAGCTCTGCCACAGACTTTCCTGTATGCCCTTCGACAAGTCACTTAGTCTTTCTGGGCCTAATTGGCTAGCTGTAAAATGAGGCTAATAGCATTTCCCTACCTCACAGGGGTGTTGGGAGAATAAATACATTACAGATTGTGAGGTGCTGGGGGCCATATAATTGCCTTAGATTCATTGTGACAACCTGCAGTTGAGAGTTCTTTGAGCAGATGAAATCTGACCAAAACCAGCCTCTTGAATCTTTCTGTAAGGAAAGACTAAAACTGAAGGGTGATGCCATCTATCCCAGCTAAGGACTGCAGACAATTCAACAAAACTTTGTGGTCAGTGGTATCTAATACTGTTAACAGATTAAAAATACCTGTATTGGCACCTGATGTTTGTGAATGACTAGAGGAGTCAACAAGACTAGGCATACTTGAGTGCAAACCTGACTGATGAAATCTGAGGAAATTGCCTAGCCACCAGCACCTAAGTAATGTTCCACTAGAGGGAAAGAATAGACGCAGGGCAGAGCATGAACCAAAGCGATCTATCCGGATCACCACAAGCATCTCTTCTGTCTACTGGCACTGGGTATTCCATGTTAGTGAGCTCTCTGGAGAGGTCTGAGGTCAGATTTATCAGAATCCTAATGATCTATCCCATACTATATGTATTCACTGCAAAACGTACATACATTGAGGGAAAATAATTAGTAATCTAGACACCACGGTGATGATGAGACACCTGCTGGGTAATCATCCAAATCAAATATTTGTCTCTGCTATTCAGATGATATATCTTTTCCTGCAACTTCTGAATGGCAGCAGAGCAGTGTGAATTGAAAGGTAAGACCAACATATTGAGAAAGGAGGGATTCCTCCTGCTTTGCAGAGTCACAGTACAGCAGCATCCTCCCATATCATAAACGTTGTCCTCAGTAGTATGCCATCACACCCTGTGCCACCATCTGGAATCAGGAATTTCTGCTGGATGAGACAAGAGAACTTAATTTTTGAACACAAAGTGTGACATATTCAAAAAGCAACCATTTACTCTGCTGGTAGTTTCTGCTGATATCTACTTTATCTCCCGTGATCTATATTGCACTCCATTTAAAGGATATTGGCTTCCAAAGTATTTGAAGAGCATATCAAAATGTGATACTTCCCCTCAAATGGAGAAGTTGTACTCCATCACCACCCATTACCATGCCCTGTGAAAAATGTGTCTAACTCTCTTAAATGGCTTTGACATCTTTAAACATTTCTCATACTGTTTCTAAGCCTGATATCAACACTGTCCTCCCCACCATAAGCAGGAAGCGTTAAAGTCTGAGTCTGATTCATTCTTGTAGAGATAAGAGGTTGCACTTTGTACTTCCTTGTGCCCACAGGAGTAGCTATATTGGAGGAGACATTCACATTCCACTGTGGGAGGACAGCTTTAAAATCCATATGGAGCTCTGTAGGGCCCCTCCTGTCAGAGGCTGCTCAAGAAAGTGATTAATCAACACCTGTCCTGGCCCCTTTCCCTTGTGCCAGTTTGGCTGACTTTTGAGTCTGCACCAACTGGCCTTATGCTCTTTGTCAGAGCAGGGGTGATGCATATGCTACTGCACCTTCTGGTCCAGCTGAATTCACCGTAACTCATGGTTTGGAATGTGGGTTGTGTTAAGCTATGTCTGTGCAACTTGTGGAACTCCTTACCTGAGAAGGTTGTGAAGGCTAGGACTATAACAGAGTTTAAAAGAGAACTGGATAAATTCATGGTGGTTAGGTCCATTAATGGCTATTAGCCAGGACGGGTAAGGAATGGTCTCCCTAGCCTCTGTCTGTCAGAGGATGGAGATGGATGGCAGGAGAGAGATCACTTGATCGTTGCCTGTTAGGTTCACGCCCTCTGGGGCACCTGGCATTGGCCACTGTCGGTAGACAGGATACTGGGCTAGATGGACCTTTGGTCTGACCGGGTACGGCCTTTCTTATGTTTCTTATGTTCTTTTGCATCCTAGGACACAAACCTAGCCCTTTGTCTATAAAGTAAAGTGACTTTTCAAGAAGCAAATTTCCTACAAATACTCTACATACCATAGCTAAGAACTTTCAAAAAGGGCTGCAGCAGCATCTTACTCTTTGGGTAATCACATGTGTCTAAACTGACAATTGTATGCATGGAAAATAACTGCACAAAATGCAAATCTCATGTGGGATTTCCAGGCATTACTTAGGCCTAATGTTTTGAAAGTTTACTTGCATGTATTTTCTTCAGTGTGGACAATAGTAGCAATGTTCTAAATGCACTTATGAATTCCAGTCTCATTTGAGGATGTTGTGAACTGATTCAGATAAAACAAACAATGATTCATGCATGAAACTGGACATTCTTCTCTTTGGCAAAAACATAGATAAAATCCCCCCCCCGCCCCGCCCCGCCATCCTGCTGCCTTCCAATATGTTTCACAGCCCATCGTTTGAGCTAAGACCAAAAGAAAAAGTCCTTAATACCGCAGGAATGTAAATGCTTGTGATATTTCCATGTCAGTTTAATGGGCTAGTCAAAAAGGGATAGTCAGTTCTGGTAAGTTCTGAATAAGCTTCCAAATATTTCAGTGTTTATCTGAATGAAATCTAGCCTCCAAATCTTTTGAGGTTCAAATCACTGCTCACCTATTGGTTTTAGTTTGTTGAATTATGCTCAAATGATAACTGTTTACAGTTGCTCCTTGCCAGACCTGCTACTATTTTAATAACATTGGGCTAGGGTTTGCCTCTCTTACTCATGTGGAGTGGTATCTTACACGCCAAGTCATCCCAGTAATTGCCTGTGGTGATTCAACACCACTGCTGATTTTACTAATATTATTCCTGGGAAAATGTACTACTCCACATGAATAAGGAGGGCAGAATGGGGTGCTTTATGAAGGGTTGTGAGATTCTTGCCTTAATCTAGAAAAATCGAGAGATTCCATTTGATAGTCCATTCTAAATAAATATACATGCTACATGACTGGTCATATTTTTCATCAGATAGCAGCAAGCTTTGAATACATAATGTGAATGACCTTAAGGAAGGTATTTTTTTTCATTCTGTCCAACAGACCATGCTCAAACACCTGTGGTATATATTGAAATCATTTGTGATTGCCACTGAGAAAATCAGTATTGAAACAGCATCATTAAGCCAAGTTGTCCCAATTGTGCACCTGTTTCAAAAGCAAAGTGAAAATAAAAAAACTTGACAAAACGAAGCCAAACTCAAATCTCATACATATATTAAAAACTGGATAGGCCATTGACAAAAACTGCTAGCACTGTGGAGTGGGTGCTGGAGACTTTCTAAAAGAAGAGCTAGGGAATACTTGCTTTGTGGGCAGCTATCTTGTGAGTACTACCTACACAGATATTGACTAGCTGCAATTTTTTAACCGATGAAGTGGATGGACTGATGCTTTCGATGAATCCCGTTTTTATATCTACAGATACAGAAAAGTAAAAATCCATCTGTCTTCTGCACTTCCCATGCCTGGAGATAGATCAGCAGACATTATGAATATGAGTAAGAGTGAAGCTGACAACAGCCTGCAGCCGTACTTCCTTGGGCTGTAATCTTGTTAAATTGAGCCAGCTAAGCACTCAGACATTGGCTGGTATTTGGAAGAACTGAGGAAAACCCAGGTGCTGTAGGAAATGGTGTTGGCAATTATGTAGCTGAGTCTGTGTTGAACCAATCTCTCAGTATGGTGTTCAGGAGTCTTTGACGCTGGAGCTACCATTTAGCTCCATAACTTCCAAACATACTATTTGAAATTTTTTTCTCTTTACCTTAAAAATAAACGTATGAAATTTCATAGTAGACACTGCACATAAATCATTATAGATGTACCAGACTAGCACGAGTTTTAGTTAGGATTTCATTTGGTTTAATTATTCATTGCATTGCAAGTATTTAATACTTTTTATTTTTTAATTATTTTTTTCTAGTACTACGCTAACATTTTTAGAGAAAACTCTTTAAGTCAGTTCATGAGGCCAATGAGTATATTTTATTGAGTCATAGTTAAATGCATACCTCTCATCTTTGTCTCCCAGATATGAAATAGAGGCAATTCAAATATGGTAATAAAGTAGTTAATGAGAAAAAATATGTATGTGTAGACAGGAACTAAGAGAGTTATGAAAATTAATTTTACATGAGACCTCAAAATGAAATCTTATTGCTTAATACTGATTAGTGCCTTCTTATGAATTCTTATGTGCCGTATAGAGTGTGACACATACCAACGTTTTAAAGCAGTTCTGACATTTTGCTGATGTTCTGCTCCACAAGAATCTGCACCCCTCTTTTCTTTTCAAAGCCAATAAGAGTTACTGCAACCTGGCTTTCAGTTCAATTTTTAAGCTAGACAGATGGCTACTGTTTAACCTAGTGACTTATCAGAAAGAGTAATGTGGTTAACCCAATAATTTCCTTTTCTGCAACTTTAGTACTTTTTTCTTGATCCCCTTTGACCTTTTCATCCTTCCACTCATGGCTTCTTGCTTTCAGAAGACCTGGGGACAGTCTACAATAGCACATATAGCTATAGCTTGCTATATGGCTGATGGTGAAGGGACTTTGCAGCAGTTAAAAAGCAGTGGCACATGTTAAAACTGTAAATAGAAAATGGAGTGCATCTTCCATTTCAGAGCTAGTGCTGTTACTCACTGCCGCTACCATAACAATTTAAAAGTAGCTGGGGCATCCCAAGGATCCTAACACTGGGACAAGGGATGTATGCATTCTCTCAAAAGAGCAAGAAATCACAGCTCAAACCAACTTCTCCTATTTCTTCCCCCCCATTACTATTGCCTATATTTTCTCCAGACTAAGCCTCAGCCATCTCATTCTCCTCTAAATCCTTAATACATTATAATTTATAAATTAAAATATACAACCTGCAGAGTTGTAGCATAGTGGTCTGAGCACAGGACTGAAAGGGAGTAAAGTACCAAATCCCATTAAATAGCAGTGTGGTTTGACTGCCTAATTTTATTATGGTCTGTGATGGGGTGTTTGACGGGTTGGATCACAGAAACCCTCTTGGGAGCTGGCACCTGATGTGCCAAGACTAATTCTACCCCTGCTTTCCCTGCCAGCTCAGAACTCCAGCACCCTGTCTTGCTGAGCCAGACACTCCCGTCTGCTCCGACACAGACCCAGGATCTGAATTACTTGCCCCAAAGCTGCAGGTTTACCTAAAAGCAGCTAATAGAAGTGTTCCTGTCTTTAACACTCAGATGCCCAACTCCCAGTGGGGTCTAAACCCAAATAAATCTGTTTTACACTGTATAAAGCTTATACAGGGTAAACTCATAAATTGTTTGTCCTCTATAACACTGATGGAGAGATATGCACAGTTGTTTGCTCCCCCAGGTATTAATACAGACAGTAGGATTTAAGTGGTTCCAAGTAGTAACAGACAGAACAAAGTAAGTCACCAAGCAAAATAAAATAAAATGTACAAATCTATGTATAATCAAACTGAATACAGATAATCTCACCCTCAGAGATTCCTCAGTAAGTTTTTTCCTCAGACTGGACACCTTCCAGGCCTGGGCACAATTCTTTCCCCTGGTACAACTCTTGTTCCAGCTCAGGTGGTAGCTAGGGGATTCTTCATGATGGCTCCTCCACTCTCTTCTGTTCCACCCATTTATATAACTTTTGCATAAGGCAGGAATCCTTTGTCCCTCTGGGTTGCCACCCTCTCCCCCCACTGGAAAAACACCAGGTTAAAGATGGATTCCAGTTCATGTGACATGATCACATGTCACTGTAAGACCCCAAGCCTTCATTCCTCCCAGCCTGACTCATAGGAAGGCTTGCCTGCAAACAGAGCCATCCAGTCAATTGTCCTGGTTGATGGGAACCATTAAGATTCCAAACCACCATTAATGGCCCACACTTCGCATAATTACAATAGGCGATCAAAGTTATATTTCTAGTTTCAGATACAAAAGTGATATCTTTATATGAATAGGATGACTACACTCGGTAGCCAATAAGGTTTGTAATGATACCTTACAAGAGACCTTTTGCATGAAGCATATTCCAGTTACATTATATTCAATCATTATCAAATTTTTATAAAATCATATAGACTGCAACGTCACAGGGTGTGCTCCCCACACTAGCACTGCAAGAGCTGAATTAGGTCAGGTGGGCCTACTCAACTAATTAGGCTGCAAACAGGGAAGCTTTCATCTGGAGGCAGCTAATTAGAGAGAAGCTCACCTGTGAGTGACAGGCAGGGCTTCTACAAAGGACAAGAATTTGGAAGCAGAGGGGGCTTCCAGACAGGAGTTGCCTAAAGTTACTCCCTGGGAGGAGGGAGTGATGAGAAGGGCAAAAGCAGAGGAGTGGGGGAGGCCAGGAGGTAAGGAAGTGCCTCTGGGAAAGGCAGCAAGCTTCAGGGAATGGACCTTAGCTGCTGTGTAGAGGATCCTTGAGCTGGAAGCCAGAGTAGAGGGTGGGCCCAAGTTTCCCTGCCAGCCACTGTGGGAGTGTCACTGTGAGGCACTGCTGGCAAGCAGGAACTTTGATATCCTTCCTTCCCCTAAGAAGGGGAAACCACAATAGTGACCTGGCCTGAGGGCTGAGTCATGAAGAGGACACTGTGCTTCCTGGAGCAAGAGAGGAGGGCTGCAGAGGAGAAACTGATGTGGTGTACCCACTGGAAGGAGTGTTGGCCTGACCGAGTTAATCCCCAGAATCACTAGCAGCTGTTGTTGTCCAGTAGTGAGTGGAGGTCCCCCCCATCTCGGCCTCTATCATGGGGTCCTTTAAAAATCCCAATCTATACATAGGATGTATTATTATATAGTGCAAATACAATCTAAAACATACAGAAAGGGATTCCTTAGATGTATTTTTGGCCTCTCTAAAGATCTGTGAATATCGGATGTGGGACTAAACTGCCTGTTAAAAATGAATGAAGACTCCCCCCCCGCAAAATAGGCATAACCGATTTATCAAATTTGGAAGGTTGCCATCATTCACTTTGGAAATTTGACCATTCTTTTCAAATAAAAAGTTATATACTCTCAAATATATACTAGTCATAACTATCCCATCATTTTTTAGAATATTTAGTCAATGTTTATGCTAGCATTATTATTTAGTTTGGTTTCTTTTTAATATTTTAAATGAGATTTCTGACTTATTATAATTAATATGATTAATAGGAATGGCTTTTTTTCTGACATTTTTGGTATTGCAACTTGTATTATAACTATACATTATACAATACATATGTAATAAAATGAGGATACATTTTCATAAGGTGTATGATAACATCTGTGAATGAGTGTAAACATCTCAATATGTGTATGTGTCTTAACAGGTTATTTTGGCTCTGATCCTGCAATTGGATCTGCATGGGTGGACTCAAGAACCCATGGAGTCCCACTGAACTCAGTTAGGCTCCTCCCAGATGATCGAGGACTGGGACCCTGAACAATAAATATATTACATGATCTAGTGCATTGTGACAGGTGGCCCACAATAAGCAAAATTTGGATAGGCAAAAAAGTTTGCTGAATCTCCCCATTGCACTTCAGGATGATGACACACATGCTACATGTAGACCAGAGAATGGAGAAAGAGGAGCATTGCAAGATGGGCTTAGCATCTTGAAAGGAGAACCCTCACTGGCCTCAACATTGCTGTTTCTTACCAGGAGAAACCCGCAGCTGAGTACAAAATACCACTCATTGACACCAATGTTTTCCAAAGGACATTTTCATCTGGTATCTTTCATTATTTTTCCTCCTGGCACGTTTGCCAGTGCAAATGTCATACAGAGTTTATATGACAAAAGCAAGTGACTTTGCTGAAACTAAGTGAAGTCTTTTCAAGGCTCCTCCTCAGTTCTGACAACCCTTACTAGCTGTAGGGGCCAGCTAGTGTAGGTGCCTGGTAGCAAGATACTCACCTGCTTTCCACCTGTACTTCGATATATTGGACCAGATCTTCTGCTGACAAGCATAACTCCACTTAAGTTAATGGAGTAAAGCACCCAAACTTTTCTAAACTAACACAATCCATTTCCATTCGTCCATGCCAATTCTCTTATGGGTGCCTTACTCAAACATTGTATAATCTCACATGCAGAAAAGTTGCTGTAGTTTTATAATACCTGTGTAATACCTGACTAATTACTCATTATCTGAGTAATAAAGAATTCATTAAACATAGTGTCTGCTCTTCCTTTGCACATAGACCTCCCAGCAGTTTAGGTTATGCATAATCATTCTAAGTACTTACGGGATAGTATTAAGATTATCTACTGTTCTTTTATAGCTAAAATTGTTCTTTTGTTTTCCTTCACTACATTGCTAAGATAACGAGGAAACAATATATTACCCTAATTACACGTTGTTTATTAAGCAGGAAGCAAATAAGTCATTCAAAGACAAATCCCTGTAGTCATTCATAATGCTTTAGATGACAAAGATACAGTAAACCAAGCAATCTTTCTTTATATTTATTACACACTCTTTGTGCTAATGAACAATAACAGGCTTTGCTGAAATAATGGCTTCAGTTTTGAGTTTGTAGGAAATGCTATACAGATGATATTTATCAAGGGCATATTATTTCCTTCATTTCTTTTGCCAACACTTGTGGAAATTGGGTAGGTGGTGAAAACCAATGACTAGGAGGGTTTCAATAAACAATGTAAAATAATTTGTGGTTTATAAAGCAATGTGCATAGAATACATACGGCAGCTTTACTCCTGAGAAATGGACAGGGATGAAGATGCTGTTAATTATTTTTTATAATCCGTATCTTTGGAAAAGCCCATGCTCTGGAGCTGGGAGTTCCCTTCTTTGCGTCGTTAAGAGAACATTACAACTAAATAGCACCTGGATGAAAACATTTCCCTTTCACTTCATCCATCATCTCTCATCACTTGGAACCAATGAATGGTGAACAGTGCACAAAGTGAATTTGAATAGGAAACCACAGAATACAAAAGAATGTAGAGACATTTAGAAGAACAGAAGGCCCCTTTGAGGTGCCCTCATATCCTTCAATTGCTTTTCATCTAGATTTTCATGCAGATATTCATCCTGTTCTTTTTTAAAATTTCCTGTTCTGGTTGTGAACTGCTATCCTAGATTGGAGGATTCAATCCAAGTCGTCCGATATGGAACTTTACCAAGCAGTAGATGCTTCAAAGAAAGATAATATCACCTACCCTGACTCTTTGTGTATCTTCTTAAATGTATAATGTGGTTATGTCAACTGGAAGATTTCTTACTGACCTTATAGCAGGCCAGGAACACATCAGAAGAACTGATTCTTCCATCCCTATTTTAACTCCTCTTTAAGCACCTCACAAAGATCAAATGAAGTTAATTAATTAAATATATATAGTTTTAAAAAGAGAGCCTAACTCTATAAAACCTATTAGAAGGATACATCCTTCTAATTTTCCCCCTTTCTTCTACATCTCTAGCACCACAACAGCTTGTTTCCCTTTGTCACAAGATGTGCTCTGTTGTTCGAGACCGAAATTGAGCAAACCAAATTAACTTACAGTACTAATTGCTTAGTTGCGTCTTAATTCATCTAGAAATTCATGCTTATTTCTGTAATTGCCCTCATGTTTGTTCTCAATGAAAATGTTAAATTTGGATCTTTTTATGTTAACCTAACCCATTGGACAGTCCTTATCGGAAAAGTCACACAGCATGACTGAAAAAAGGCTAATGTAATCACATGGTTGGAAAAAGGCTAATGTAGTGCCCATCTTTAAAAAAGAGAAGGAGGAGGATCCGGGGAACTACAGGCCAGTCAGCCTCACCTCAATCCCTGGAAAAATCATGGAGCAGGTCCTCAAGGAATCCATTTTGAAGCACTTTGAGGAGAGGAAAGTGATCAGGAACAGTCAGCATGGATTCACCAAGGGCAAGTCATGCCTGACTAACCTAATTGCCTTCTATGACAAGATAACTGGCTCTATGGATGAGGGGAAAGCAGTGGACGTGTTATTCCTTGACTTTAGCAAAGCTTCTGATACGGTCTTCCACAATATTCTTGCCAGCAAGTTAAAGTAGTATGGGCTGAATGAATGGACTATAAGGTGGATAAAAGCTGACTAGATCATCGGGCTCAATGGGTAGTGATCAGTAGCTCCATGTCTAGTTGGCAGCCGGTATCAAGTGGAGTGCCCCAAGGGTCAGTCCTGGGGTCGGTTTTGTTCAATATCTTCATTAATGATCTGGATTGCACCCTCAGCAAGTTTGCAGATGACACTAAACTGGGAGGAGTGGTAGATATGCTGGAGGGTATGGATAGAATACAGAGGGACCTAGACAAATTAGAGGCTTGGGCCAAAATAAATCTGAGGGTCAACAAGGACAAGTGCAGAGTCCTGCACTTAGGACAGAAGAATCCCATGCACTGCTACAGACTAGGGACTGAGTGGCTAGGCAGCAGTTCTGCAGAAATGGACCTGGGATTACAGTTGACGAGAAGCTGGATATGAGTCATCAGTATGCCCTTGTTGCCAAGAAGGCTAACGGCATTTTGGGCTGTATAAGTAGGAGCATTGCCAGCAGATCGAGGGATGTGATCATTCCCCTCTATTCGGCATTGGTGAGGAGTACTGTGTCCGGTTTTTGGCCCCACACTACAAGAAGGATGTGGAAAAATTGGAAAGAGTCCAGCGGAGAGCAACAAAAATGATTAGGGGGCTGGAACACATGACTTATGAGGAGAGGCTGAGGGAACTGGGATTATTTAGTCTGCAGAAGAGAAGAATGAGGGGGGATTTGATAGATGCTTTCAACTATCTGAAAGGGGGTTCCAAAGAGGTTGGATCTAGACTGTTCTCAGTGGTAGCAGATGACAGAACAAGGAGTAACGGTCTCAAATTGCAGTGGGGGAGGTTTAGGTTGGATATTAGGAAAAAACTTTTTCACTAGGAGGATGGTGAAGCACTGGAATGGGTTACCTATGGAGGTGGTGGAATCTCCTTCTTTAGAGGTTTTTAAGGTCAGGCTTGACAAAGCCCTGGCTGGGATGATTTAGTTGGGGATTGGTCCTGCTTTGAGGAGGGGGTTGGACTAGATGACCTCCTGAGGTCCCTTCCAAACCTGGTGTTCTATGATTCATATGAAATTTCCATGAGATCCCTAACTAGGGGCCAGTAGATAGGTTGCATGTCTACTGCATCTGTAATTATTTTTCAGTCAAGAGGTAAGAGATCACAGGCTTGGATTGGCAGTGGAGAAGTAGGAAAGGTCATGGCTGGCATTTGACATGTGAAGTCATGGACCTAGATCTGGGGGAAAAGGAGAAGACAAGGCAAAATGGATGGAGAAAGGAAAGGTGAGTTAAATATAACCAGTCTGAATCTCATAAGATGCAATTTAATTCTGAGAATACAGTTAAAATATTCTCATCTTGATGAAAGCCATGCTTCCAAAATTGCTGAAGTAAAGTGAAGATATGCCTTATACAGATCATTTTAATATGTCACTGATCAACTCCAAAACCCCTCTGTCTTCAGTATTCATGACAGTATTTTTATTTCATTAGTCAATCATTATGGATGAGCTACATTTTGACATGGTCTAAAAAATCCCCATGTGTAATAATCAGCTCATCATATATACATTGACATAGCAATGATTGTCCTCTTAGCATTGTAGCACTATGAAAACAAATAGTTCTCAGTTCTGATAATCCTGATGTGAAAACAATGAAAGCAAAATATTTTGGTTAAGCCTCTAACTGACAAGCTACAAAGTTCCTAACTCTTTTCCTTTACATCCTCAGATCATTTTCTTGTTACTGATGCTTGGTATAATGCTGCCTTCCATAAGAGGTTAAATTGATCTTTGTTACTTGTGGAATTTTGAGTAGCCTATAATCAGATACTCAAACTGTGGTGATGAGGGCCATAAAAATCCATCGTCACTCTGCTTTCTTTTTCCTCTACTATTAATTATTAGAAGAAATTGTGGTGTATCCAGTTGGGCTGATGCATGTGTGAAAAAAGTATGAACCAGGCTAATGAACTTTAGCTGGCCAGTCATCTGTACTAAATCCTATACTATATACTTAATAATCATTAGTTGATCATTTGAATGGCATCCTAGAAAAAGCTCTCTCTGAGTCTATATCATTCATGCCCTGAGCTTCCTACTAGTTATGATGGAGGTCAGGCAGCTGCCATCTAAACTTCGCTACATGTTTCCTTGTAGATGATAACAATGGACCAGCTGTAGGAAAAAGAAGCGGAAGGTCTTAATGCCTAGGAAAGGCTGATTCACCTCTGGTCTTGGAGAAAGTGTGAATGTCCAGGACAGCACTAGATCATTGGCAAAGCCACTGGAAGCTCACATTGTAATAAATAGGACTGAAGACAGGGCATTCTGGAATCCAGCACTGTGGGTGATTAAAGTATGTGAACACAAAGACTTACTCCTGGCTCCAAAAACAGAATGAAATAAAAATTGTTAATGTATGTGACAAAGTACATTAACTGTGACAAAATGCACACACATGTCCTAAACCCATATGAAATTTTTGTAGCTGTTGAATGAACACTCAGAAAAGGGCTGCACTTGATGCATTCCTTAGCTCACAAGTACACCATTATTAATTTGTTTCCTGCGGCATGCCATACAAGAGGTCTGCACCACCACATACGTAGTACATCTCCTTTGAAGCAATAAACAAACACTGACAAATGCTGCCATCACATATTTGGTAAAATGATCTTCAGAAGAAAGTATTGAGCTAGATTTCTATCACTGTAATACTGGGGTAACACCAATGATTTATTCTAGATTAATAACAGATTTAACCCCTGGCCCTGAGATTAGAATCTGGCCTCCTGAGTTTCATGGGCAATTTCTGGCTCAGCAAAATTCACAAAAGAGTATGAAAGTGCTGCTGAAACTGTTGCAGCTTGGCCAAACAACATATAAAATCTCAGCTCAGGTGATGTCTCCTACAAACTGGGGTCGGAAAAAAAAAAAGTAGAAACTGCCACCTGGAATTAGAACCATAAAAACTCCTCTCACATCTGACTTTCATTTGGTCTCCTAAATAATAGGTAACATCCTCAGTTAAAGCCCTTAGAAACAGGAATAAGGATCTCAGTTACAAACGGGACAAGTACTCCCCTCTAGATCTGACTTTGCCAGTATATAGTGTTGGTGCAAGAAATTCTTATCCAAAGAATTGCTGTTCACCCTTCTACGTGAGTCAGACTCTTTCCCTCCTGCATTTTTGTTCAGTCATGAACTGCATGAATATGTAACCAAGGGCCATATTTCTGCAAAAATGGTTCCACAAATTTTCAGAAGAATAAGTGCAGAGATCTTTCCATAATTCTGTAACTTAGGACAAAACTAATAAAGTTTCAGCTGTCTAGGCTCTGTCCCACATTCATCCCAGGAAGAGAGAGAGAGCATTTGCAGCAACTATTGGAGGTTTCGGACACTTACATTCATGATTTTATGCAAGGTTGTTCCCCACCTGCTCCAACAAAAGGCTGCATATACTTTGTATAAGTTAAAGAGTTCTTTCCTGGATTTGGCTTTATTTCCAGCAGTAACTCTCAAAACGTGACCCAATCTGTATTATTTACATGCATTTCAAAATATAGTCCCTAAATAGAATATTGTGTTTTTTAGGGCAATTCTTTGAGTTCCTTTTATAAGCTTTCCTTGTCTCACTTCTTAAATTCACCACAAGAAACCAGCAGGACCAGTTAGACATCAGTACATTACAAAATGACACAAGTGTTTCACCTCTCTCTTTCCTTGAAAGATCACACTTTTCCCATTTTATGATTTCAGCCAAAGAAGCTTAGCAGATACCGTTGTCTCTGCTGATCACGGTGCTGCAACTTTAAAGCTACCTAGCTATGGATTCTGGAGTATTCTCTATGGAGTAAGCAGCATAGATTCAGAGTACACCATATTTTACAGTTGCAGAGCTGGATTTAGGAGAAAAGCAGCCAGACTTGCTAGAAAAAAATCCCATTTTAATCAAAAAGTATGCGTCCAATATCCCAAACTGGGTTTAAAATAAAACAATAAAAAAAATCACACATTTTTGCTTTTCAGTTACCAAAACCAATTTTTTATGAAAATCTGAATAATTTTGAAGAAAAATATTAATTTTTTTGTTGATTATTTTTTTTGGTGTGGTATGGAAAATTTTCCCCCCAACCATCTCTGGTTTAAAAAGAAGGGAAGGGGAATTCGGGGAAAAAAGCCAAATAATTGCTATCAAAGAAACCTCTCTCCCCCCCATGTTCTTTATTCCAAGATAGTGTCAGTTCCTCAGAAGATGAGTCAAGTTCAAAGGTGAGCCTAGTCCAAGCTGATGTAATTCACACTCCTTATCACTCACTGAGCATGTTGTCCCAACTTAGATTCCTTCATATTCAGTTACTTATTTAGATTCACATCTAATTACCAATGAGTAGCTTGTGTCCCTTACACTGAAGTCTGAGTGGTATTACACTTGCTGATGGGCCATGAAATAGCTGCATCACTTCCAGAATGCCCCCTCATGGCCTGGGGTGACTCTGCAGCAGCTCTGCCTCAATTTCCCTTCTCAATCTGCTTTGGCAGCTGCAGTGCCTTGCTGTTGTGATTTGGCCTGGTAGCTAAATCTTTCAATAAAAACCCACCCTTTCCTAGAGCATCCAAGTCCAAAAATAAACCCAGAATAAAGGCTCTTCTGCCCATTCCCCAGCTGGGCCTAGTTCCTTCAATCTAAGGGTCTGTTTTCTCTAGCTCTCTACAGTCTTCTGCTCTTGACAGAGGAGTGTCTCAGTCCTCCTCCCCAGGGCTATGCTAATTTGAGTCAACTGAAGCCTTAGATTAAGAAAAAAGCAGCGATCTGAAAGAAACTAGTCTTATTCATCTCTGGGTTGGGAGAGGTCAGCAGGCAGCCATTCTTCCCTTACTGCTGTCTCCCCGCTTATGAGGGAAGAGGCAGATTTTAAACCATCCTCTTTCCCAGAACTCATCCTGGTTGGCTGCGGGAGAGGGAAGCCTTGCCCCACCCTGAAACACAAGGTACCTAGTCCCAGGCCTTTAAAGAAATAGTTACCTTGAAACATCCAAACACTATCTTCCTGGGACCACTTCCTCTCTCCCAGCTCCTGCCTCTGACATTTCATAGGCTTTTGTTTGTTCAAAAATTCCTGGGATGGTATAGCTTGACCCCCTAGATTTTTCCCTCTGCCTTTAAAGGACAAGTAAACCCTGTTACAGGTTAGAAGCAAGAAGAGCATGCAACCCTTGATGAGCATTTCATTCTAAAAAGGAATACAAAACATAAACTGGCATATTTTTATCAAATGGTGCAAATAGCATGATGATATCTATGGGATTACCCACAGGCTTTGAAAAACAATAGCACTGGATTTGTGTGAGGAAAAGAGACGCATATATGGCAGCTAGTGACATTTTTCTGAGGTTGCTAGAAATTCTGTATCTCACTCAACCCACAAGTCAACAGGGGTAGAAAACTTAAAAAAAAAAAAAAAAAAAAAAAAAAAAAAATTTTGTTTGCAGAAGAAAGTCATTGACACTTTGTCAGCCCTGAATTTGAAGTTTTTTGTATACGGTATAATTTCAAACATATTATTTCCAGCCTCTGCCTCACACTTGGGAATGGAACAGTTGAGAAAGCAATACAAATTGCTAACAGAATTCTACAACAAAAGGACCATGTTTGCAGTTCTGAGCTGTAGCGCAGCCTCCGTAGTGACCAGAGTAAGCCCAGGTCAGCTGCTTATGGCTAGACAGATCAGAACAACCCTGCTAATCAGAGAAAATCTTCATCTTAACTGTCACTGCTTGCAAGGTGTGAGGCCAAGAGATGGCAAATCTAACAGATTGCAGGCTCTCCTCCTTAACTGCCAGAATGCAGTCCAAAACTTACTCAAGTTTAACTAGGAGACCCAGTCCTTATAAAATGGTATGAGGAAAATATTGGACACCATCAGCAATTGTCATTGGACATAGGTGCACCTCAAGATCATATATAGTTGAGGTTGATTAAGGTAATTGATATCGAAGAAACAGCAGCATATATTCAACCAATTTAAACCATTTGTATTGCCATGTTACCCTAATAGCACTGATACTCATACCAGAGTCTTTACTGAAGAAACATAATTCTGCTGAGAAGAGTCTAGTGAAGAATCTAGTGAAGAGGCGTCTGCACCTTTGAGATTTAATAACCCATATGAATATGGTGGATACAAACCTCCTCAGGGCAGAAGATAGCTAGATCTGGATTAGCGGTGAAGCAGGTGACGCATTTGGCTCTAGAATGTATTGTTAAATAGTAATTCTTGTGGAGGATGGTTTAGACAGAGAAAAAGGAAGAATGGGTGGGGAGAAAATGTGATGTGATGTTTACTGTTTCTCTAGAGCTTGTCTACACATAAAAGTTGTACTGCTTTAATTATACTGGTGGTATAGTTAAAGAGTTACAACTCCCTAATGTGGACACACTTACACCACTTATACCACTATAGATGCTTATATGGGAAGGGAGAAAAGCTATATTGATATGACTGCATCCACACTAGAGGCTGTATCAGATAACTATCTGTAAATCACACTGCTAACTGCTATAACTAATTACCAGTACAAAAATCTATGTGTAGACAATGCCTAAAACTGTAGCAGGAAGCCATTGAAGAGGGGTTGGGGAAAGTTCTAGTCAGATGCTCTACAGTGAAGAAGAGACAGAATTACTTTAAGAATAACACTACTTGCCTTATCCTAAATAAAGTTCCCTGTTCGGTGTTAAGGCCTGGTCTACATACAATTTTTGTACCAGCGTAACTATGTCAGACAAGGTGTGATTTGTTACCAATACAATTGTATCAGTACAACCCCTAGCGTCAATGCACTTATATATTGGTATAGCTTATTCCTCTTCCTGCACATAAGCAGTAAGTTATACTAGTATAATCACATTTATACTGGTATAACTGCATCCACACTAGGGAGGTTGTACCACTTTAACTGTATGGGTATAATTTACAACTTGTGTGCTTAGATAAGCCTTAAGAAAATGAGTCTTTCTGTGATTCTTTACACTGTTGCATGACAGTCAGTAAATCTGTCGTCACTGAGTGCCGGCAAGTGCAGTTAGGCTGACAATGGTAATGAAGAGCAGCCCTGAACACAATATAGAAATATCACTTCACAAAGCCACTGGGAAATTCAGAATTGCTCCAAGTTTTAAAACAAGGAGATCTGCCGTCACTGACTTAGGGTAAGATTCCAACTAAGGGGTTTACATGAGGCAAGTGAGTCAGAAAGGCAAACAGGAAAGAATGAAGAGGGTACTGCAAGGGCTGAGAAACACGACAGGACTTGGAGTACTTGTTTTTGAAACATTGTTGGAGAGAGTGGAAAATGGGGGCCAGTTTGGGAAAGGAGAATGGTTCAAATCCTCAGACATTACTTTTAAGTGCTTTTAGGCCTTTTATGCTTCTATGAAACTTAGAGAAGAAAGAGAACGAATCAAGCACTAAACAACACTTCAGAATAGGTTTTTATTAGTAGTACTAACCATCTGAAAAAAGGAGAAAGAGGGAGCAATAGTGATTACAAGCCAATTCAGCTTTTCTTATTGTTTTTCTCCCACTATGAACAGCAGAGAGGAGAGCATGGATGTGATTGACTGAGCCTCTAAGCAGCTACTTCTGCTGAATGTGCAGTTTAACTTTACTTGGTGCAGGAGGGAAGGGGAGAGACATTGAAACTTAGCTTGCTGCTGCTTTCTCCATCTAGACTGACGTTAATGACTGTGACTATGGTACACTTCCGCGATTTTATATCTCTCCCCCTCTCTCTGATCAGTCAAGGAGAGAAGAGGAATACTTGGATTCTGAGCACAGGATGAAAAAAACAAATTAATTAAAAAAATAAAAGGAAAGAAAGCAGCAGAATTTCAAAATTCTTCCCCCCAGCAGAAGGTTTTATGTTATTCTATTCTAAATGAAAAGCAAGACTTTTGTCAGGCCAGAGCAAATGGAGAGCAGCACCTCTACATGTTTTTTTTTCTTCTTCTTCTTTTAATTGGAGATATATTTAGTTTTGCTTAATTGTGAAGATTTGTAAATATATTTAAAAGGCTATTTTATTCTACTCTTGTACTTAGGATCAAGTCTTCCTTTTCTCTGCATCACACACACACACACACACACACACACACACTTGTGTGTGTTATATCCAATATTAACTAAGAGAGCAAAGGGACATTGTGATTTGGCACCAAAAAGGTAAACTGACACTTTTATGGCACAAATATGGAAACTAATCTCATTCTTAAAGAGTCTCTGGGTAGAATTAAGAAATTTAGAACCAGCCCTATATGTTTTGTGTACAGAAGATTCTCACTGAATCCAACATATGCAAAGACTGCAAGATCTGGCTCTCGCTATGACCATTTTGGATATTAGGTAAAATGCTAAATATAGGGACTGATCCTTCAATATGGTTTAAGCAGCCTCAACTCCTCCTATTTTTAATGGGAGGTGAAAGTGCACAGTAACTTACAGGTTTAGGCCAACAGTGCATGATGTTGGGAAAACAACATGACTTTAGAAGAGCAATTGTTGTCAATTCAATTTTTTTCTTGGATATTAAATTTCGTCCCTATCTTTGACATATCCTATTGCTTATGTCAATGATGATGATCAAAATCTCTTAGGCTAATTCTGAACTGGTTTAAAAAAGGTATAGTAATCCTATTTTGATAATTGTGTGTGTGTGTGTGTGTGTGTGTGTGAAAGAGAGAGAGAGAGAGAGATTCATTAAACTAAAAGACTGACATAACAAGATAATGTTGATACGGTGCTAAGTAAAACTAGTCAAAGAATAGGAACTTCATGAAATTCAATTTTTTTTGACCAACTCTAGTGCTGAGTAAGCTTCCACATGCACAGTAGCCCTACTAATGCACTTCAAATCCTGACATATTGTGACCCTGCTATTCCATTCCCATGTCTCTACAAGGCAGATACTACTTTCATATATGGCAAATTATATGGTGTTTTTTGATCTAGGAAAATGTCCACAAGAGACTAGAATCCCTTTAGACTCAATGGGCTGCAGATCAGGCCCTAGGCTGAGCTCAACAAATATATTTCTTGTGTATTCTAATCAAGACTATGAATCCAGCTGCCCAGGGGTGAAAGACTATTGTAATAACCCACTGTGTCACCTAATCTCCAATGCTTTTCAATCTATATTTTAATCTACCTGCTATAAAGTTGCTTCTAACTTTCAAATTTTCCATTGGTTGTTGAATTAAGCATAACTAGGGACCCTGGCTTGGTAAACATTAAAGGCTTTGGGGGAGCAGTCGGGAGGGAAGATGGAAGCAAGATTGCTTGCCAGGTCAGTTTTCTCAAGTTTACACAGTTCTACAGAGATGCGACTCTTAGGTTCATGACATATGCTTTGGAAGACTGTGTCACTTCAGGCCCTCCATACATTATTTCTCCCTTCCTGTCATACTGAGCATTCTCTGAAGAACTCTTAAAGTGTTTGTGCTGTAGAACGCTTGATAGGATTCCCAGACAGCCTTTCAGGGTAGCGACTGGAAGCCACCAATCTTGTTTCAAGAAGCACTTTACCAACTCTTAAAGATTTCAGTCTCAAGTTTTTGAGCTCAATCATTAAGGTTCCTTCTGGCTTTTGGGGGGTGGAGGGGGGGGAGAAGAGTTACAACAAGAAAACAAATGCTCAATTATTTTTGCACATGAATATTTTGAACTCATTTGTACCAGTAACTTCCAATGTGGCATCACTGACAGTGACCATTATGAAACAAACATTCTTATTTGCCAAATAAGAATGCTTGAAAAATACCATTCAAGTAACAATGGAAGGCACAGAACTGACAGTAAAGAACCATCAGTCCTGACATGTGTCTCATTTAGAAGCATTTAAATTTGGAAGGGTATCCAGGGGAAATATGAAAAATAATGCCTTTAGGTGATTTCAGAAAATTCAGTCAAACAGAGGTACAGATCACTTGGATCAGACCAGTTATTAAACTTTAGTCTAGTATATACAATCAGAAAAGCAGCTTTCTTGCCTACGGCTGAATTCAGCATAAAAACATGCCCATCCCTCTGCACTGTGGTAGCTCATATGGAAGTCAGTTATATCCTTTGTTGAACTGACTCCAAAGAGAGAGAAATTCATCAAGATGATTTGTCATGTTAGGTCTGGACATAAATACTAGACACCAGGTTTTTATTTTGCGTTTATATAGAAATTGAGGTGGGGACTTCCAAAAAGTTTTGTTACGTAAATGTAAAATCCTGGGCCCTACCTGTTCTGGGCTGGCTTGTAAATTGCCTGTAAATTATCTGAAGTGTACCAAGATGTTGCTCTTGTGGCATGTGACTATTCAATTTATGCCCTTTCAAGGAGCCCAGTTAAAAAAAATTAGAATTGTTACTGTGATGCTAACAGACCAGATGACCTCGGCTTCTCTAACCGCTGACAGGGGCATAACTTGAGACCTGGCTCACCTGTGTGTTAATATTGTTAAAATAGATATTAGAGTTATAAGAATGTGTTCAGACTTTATGAACTGCTTGTAGGATGCTGCATGTATTAATCTCACTTATAACATCCGTACCCTAGGGTTGCCAACTTTGTAATATTTAAAAATCAGACACCGAAGCAGAAGTGCTGGAACCTTCCTACCTCTCTCCCCTGCCCCGAGCTCCACCTCTTCCCCCCAAGGGCCCACCCCTGCTGTGCCTCTTCCCCTGAAGCCCTGTTCACTCCTCTTCCCCTGACCCCACTATTACTCGCCACTTTTTCCCTCTTCCCCCCACCCCTGCCCAGGTTGGGAGGATCTCTCCTGAGGAGCTGGGGCTGGGAGCTGCAGCACCTGATGCAAGTAGGAGGTGACCCAGGCTGAGTAGGGGCTGGCACAGGGGATGATCTAGTGCCTTTAATTTTGCCACACCATATTAAACTAGACCATATACAAATATTTCCATCTCTGGGTTTTTGCATTAGTATACCTAGACCAACATATTTTTATAATCCTATTTTTTCTTGCATTTCAAATCAAGAATGTCCCCAAATGCTTCTTCAAATTATTCTTGGATATTATCCATATTTAGAATGAAGGATACACTTATTAGCATTTTGAAAAATATGTGATTGATTTATTTATTGCATTTATTCTACAGGGATTCACTTGAACAAACAAAGGACAAATTTAAAAGGAAAGTTAGTAGACACATGGATTCCCCAGCCACTCCAGTATGCTTATATGATCAAGGATTACTAAAATTGTCTTCTCCTTGAGGCTGCTCTCACTTACCCCAAGGCCTCCTCCAGAATCCAGTAGGTACAAAGTCGGTGCATAGCCACTTAAATGCCTAAAAATGCCAACCTCAGCTTAGGTGCAGCCCAGAATTGGGGCCCTTAAACATATCATTTGCTCCAGCTCTCTAGATTTTGTTCTTTTCACAAATCTGTTTGACCCCCTCTTATCTTAATTTTAAATTTCAGAAAACCACATTTACAGGCAGCACAAGGAATTGACTAATAAATTTAATTTTTGCATGAGTTCCAAGGGATTTTAGTAGATTAGAATTATGTTGTAACTGAGAGAACCATTTAGCTGGGACCTTCAGATCCTTTAAGGGCACATGATTTGTAGATCACCTTCAAATTTAATACTAAACAGTTTTAATTCACGTTTGGCATTAAATTATAAATGTAGGACAAGTAAATTTGAAGTTCACTAAATCCAGAAGTTGTACATAACAATCAAAGCTTAGGAATTACTTGATGACCTTTTACTGACTACACTGTTCTACAATTTTTGAGAAGTCATCTGCTTCAGAGATAAAATGTGCTATTTATTATGTATTCTGATGTGCTGAATTAAAATATGACAATTAAAACAACCGATTGGCTACTGTTTCTAAGATATTTAAGTTTTTACATTTTATGTCTATTTATATTGTGTAGATAGTAGAGTTTTAATCATAAATTGTAAACCTAGGTCTTTTCATGTGTTTATGGTTGCTTTACATGATAATATTTCACCTGTACTGTTTATGTAACACTTTAAAAATCAGCAAAAGGGTTATATAAATAAAATTTATTATGAAACAAATGGCAAAAAACTATTATGTACATAGTTTAGTCCTATTTAGTGTCTACTCAGCGCTTCTTGGCTTGTCTCTTGTATTCATTAACTGGAGCATCTCTTGTCACTGTCCAGCAATAGTCTGTAAGCACTGATGGGCTCCATTTGCCCTGATAGCATTTCTCCATTGTTGCAATGTCCTGGTGAAATCGCTCGCCGTGCTCATTGCTCACTGCTCCGCAGTTCGGTGGAAAAAAATCTAGACAAGAGTGCAAAAAATGTATGTTTAGTGACATGTTGCAACCAAGGCTTTTGTATGCCTTGAGGAGGTTTTCCACCAACAACCTGTAGTTGTCTGCCTTGTTGTTTCCGAGAAAATTTATTGCCACTAACTGGAAGGCTTTCCATGCCGTCTTTTCCTTGCCACGCAGTGCATGGTCAAATGCATCATCTCAAAGAAGTTCACGAATCTGAGGACCAACAAAGACACTTTCCTTTATCTTAGCTTCACTTAACCTTGGAAATTTTCCACAGAGGTACTTGAAAGCTGTTTGTGTTTTGTCAATGACCTGGACAAAGTTCTTCATCAGACCCAGCTTGATGTGTAAGGGTGGTAACAAACTCTTCCTTGATTCAACAAGTGGTGGATGCTGAACACTTTTCCTCCCAGGCTCCAATGACTGTCGGAGTGGCCAATCTTTCTTGATGTAGTGGGAATCTCTTGTACGACTATCCCATTCGCAGAGAAAACAGCAGTACTTTGTGTATCCAGTCTGCAGACCAAGCAAGAGAGCAACAACCTTCAAATCGCCACAAAGCTGCCACTGATGTTGGTCATAGTTTATGCACCTCAAAAGTTGTTTCATGTTGTCATAGGTTTCCTTCATATGGACTGCATGACCAACTGGACTTGATGGCAAAACATTGTCATTATTCAGTAAAACAGCTTTAAGATTCAGAGGGGTAGCCGTGTTAGTCTGAATCTGTAAAAAGCAACAGAAGGTCCTGTGGCACCTTTAAGACTAACAGAAGTATTGGGAGCATAAGTTTATGCTCCCAATACTTCTGTTAGTCTTAAAGGTGCCACAGGACCCTCTGTTGCTTCTTTAAGACTCGTCTTCGATGAATCAATGAACAGTCTCCACTCATCTGGATCGTGAACGATGTTGAGGGCTGCCATCACACCATCGATATTGTTGCAGGCTACAAGATCACCTTCCATGAAGAAGAATGGGACAAGATCCTTCTGACGGTCACGGAACATGGAAACCCTAACATCACCTGCCAGGAGATTCCACTGCTGTAGGCTGGAGCCCAACAGCTCTGCCTTACTCTTGGGTAGTTCCAAATCCCTGACAAGGTCATTCAGTTCACCTTGTGTTATGAGGTGTGGTTCAGAGGAGGAGGATGGGAGAAAATGTGGGTCCTGTGACATTGATGGTTCAGGACCAGAAGTTTCATCCTCTTCCTCGTCTGACTCAAATGAGAATGATTCTGGTGCATCAGGAACTGGCAGTCCTTCTCCGTGAGGTACTGGGCGTATAGCTGATGGAATGTTTGGATAATGCACAGTCCACTTTTTCTTCTTTAACACACCTTTCCCAACTGGAGGCACCATGCAGAAGTAACAATTGCTGGTATGATCTGTTGGCTCTCTCCAAATCATTGGCACTGCAAAAGGCATAGATTTCCTTTTCCTCTTCAACTACTGGCGAAGATTTGTTGCACAAGTGTTGCAGCATATGTGTGGGGCCCACCTCTTGTCCTGATCTCCAATTTTGCAACCAAAATAAAGGAGATAGGCTTTCTTAACCAGAGTGGTTATACTGCGCTTTTGTGATGCAAAAGTCACTTCACCACAAACATAGCAGAAGTTATCTGCACTGTTCACACAAGTACGAGGCATCTCTGCTCATTTTGGCTAAACAGAAATGTGTCCCTTTGCAAAATCAAACACGGACAAATAAGAGAGCACGACACTGTATGATTTCTAGAGCTGATATGGGGCAATTTGTTCAGCAGAGTGATGTAAGCTTCGTTATGATTGCATCATCCATGACTTCTAGGAATAACATGATGCAATTCATATCATGTATGACGCAATACCAGCTTTAGATTGCATCATTCATTATTTTGCCTAAAAAGCAAGTACTGTCCAAACCAAGTCATAGATTTATTCATAGATCCAGTCAAAGATGTATTTTAGTCATTTCTGGTTTAAATTGAGATCCCTTCCCTTTAGAACTCACTTATCCTCTGCCATTCCCAAGTCAAGGGTCGTATATACTGACCCAATAGCATATCTTGAAAACTAGAGCCAATCAACATTTTCATTCTCAGTGACCCAGAATTAGTAAAGTTTGACTACATTTATTTCAGAAGCATTTTGGCTGTAGAGCAGTGCTATCAGTAAGTACTTTGTGAATAAGTAGTGTATCTTACTTTGGCTTTTTATGAGACTGGAGACTCTAATAAACAGTTCCATTTTATTTCATTCTATGCACCAGTGGCCAACATATTAGCTGACTTGATCCTCAGTTTTGGTTTTCATTAAGTTTTTACATCTCACAACCAGGGCCGGATTAACTCTCCTGTGGGCCCGGGGCTATTAGATTTTGTGGGGCCCCTGTATACAAGTCTTTTTCCTGGGAGGGAGTTTGGTGCAGGAAGTGGCTGGGGCAGGGGATTGGAATGCAGGAGGGGTGTGGGGTCTGGGAGGGAGTTTGGGTGCAGGAGACGGATTCCGATCTGGAGCAGAGGGTTGGGGTAGAGGAGAGGGTGTGAGGTGCAGGCTCCAGCCGGGAAGTGCTTACCACAGGTGGCTCCCAGCTGGTGCCTGCCTGCCATAGCTCCATGCTGCTCCTGGAAGCCGCTGGCTCCTAGCACATCTCTGCGGACCCTAGGGGGACGGGGACAGCATGTCTCCATGCACTGCCCGCACCTGCAAGTGCCACCCCCGTAGCTCCCTTTGGCCGGTTTCTGGGGACAGGGGCCGGGGCAGTGCAGGGAGCCGCCTCTCTGCTACCAGGGGCCGCAGAGACGTGCTAGCAGCCAGCCTGTTCCGGAAGTGGCATGGGGCCACGGTAGACAGCCTTCCTGAGTGCCCTGCTGCGCTATGGGACTTTTAGCGGCCTGGAATTGGAGATTGCTGCCTGTGATTTATTTTTGCAGGTCACCCCTTGAGCTGCAGCCCCTAAAGCCCCTGCTTTAATCCAGTCCTGCTCACAACATAGGCAAATGCAGCAGAAAATATCTACTACATTTCGGTCAAAGGGAAATGTAGCAGATATTCTCTAATGCAAATATGCTTGTGCACACATAAATACCACTACTCCCATGAATAAAAGCTCCTCCCCAACCCTTAGTGAAAACAGAAGTAGACCACATAGAAACATAAAAATGCAGGGCTAGAAACGACCTCAAGAGGTCACCTAGTCCAGCCTCCTGTGCTGAGACAGGACCAAGTAAATCTAAACCATTCCTGACATTTGTCCAACCCATTCTTAAAATCCTCCTTGGAAGCCTATTCCAGAACTTAACTGCCCTTACAATTAGAAAGATTTTCCTAATATCCAACCTAAATCTCCCTTGCTGCAGATTAAAACCAATACTTCTTGTCTTACCTTCAGTGGACATGGAGAACAATTGTTCACCATCCTCTTTAAAACAGCCTTTAATATATATGAAGACTTATCAGGTCTCCCCCTCATTCTTTTTTTCTCAGGACTAAACATGCCCAGTTTTTTTTTAACCTTTCCTTATAGGTCAGGTTTTCTAAACCGTTTATCATTTTTGTTGCTCTCCTCTGGTTGCTCTTCAATTTGTCCACATCATTCCTAAAGAGTGGCACCCAGTATTGGACACACAACTCCATCTGAGGCCTCACCGGTGCCAAGTAGACTAGGACAATTACCTTCTGTATCTTATATATCACATGCCTGTTAGTACACCCCACAATGATATTAGCCTTTTTCGCAACTGCATCATATTGTTGACTCATTCAATTTGTGATCCACTATAACCCCTGGAACCTATTTAGCAGTACCACCAACTAGCCAGTTCTTACCCATTTTGTAATTATGCATTTGATTTTTCCTTCCTAAGTGTAGTACTTTACATTTGACTTTACTGAATTTCATCTTTTGGATTACAGATCATTTCTCCAATTTGTCAAGGTTGTTTTGAAACTTAATCCTGTCTTCCAAAGTGCTTGCAATCCCTCCCAACTTGGGTGTGTCATACGCAAATTTTATAAGCAAACTCTGCACTCCATTATCCAAGTCATTAATGAAAATATTGAATAGTACCAGACCCAGGACTAATCCTTGTGTATCCCACTATATAAGCCCTCCTAGTTTGACAGTTAACCATAGAAAACTATTCTTTGGGCACAATCTTTCAACCAGTTGTGCATCCCCCCCTTATAGTAATTTCATCTAGACCACATTTCCCTAGTTTGCTTATGAGACTGTCATATGGGACTGTGTCAATAGCATTACTAAAATCAAGATATAGTATATCTACTGTTTCCCCCATCCATTAGGCCAGAAACCTGTCAAAGAAGAAAATTAGGCTGGTTTGGCATTTGGTTATTCCTTATTATCTTCTAGGTGCTTACAAATTGTTTGTTTAATAATTTGTTTCAGAATTCTTCCAGGTATAGAAGTTAGGGTGAATGGTCTGTAATTCTCGAGGTCCTCTTATTCCCCTTGTTAAAACTAGGTACTATGTTTGCCCTTTTCTAGTCCTCTGGGAATTCATCCATCCTCCATGAGTTCTTGAAGGTATTTGTAATGGTTGAAGATTGCTTCAGTTAGTTCCTTAGGTACCCTAGGGTGAATTTAATCGGGCCTTGCAAACTTGAATATATCTAACTTCACTAAATATTCATTTGCCTGCCCATTCCTTATTTTGGCATGAATGTCCACAGAAGATAAACAAAAAACATTGAAAATAGTCAGACGGAATCATGATTCAGAATTCACAAACATGTCAGAATGACATTTCCCGTGCTTCACCCTGATCTTGTCTTAGGGAATTGCATGTGGAATGTCCAATATTAGTTGAGTAGCCCAACATGGAATAGTATTTCTAAATTAATGTTGTGTTCACAAAGCCTGATGATAAACAATTAGACAGGATGGATTAGGGTCTATACTGGGTTTCTACCAGGATTTGGGGCTCTAATGGCAGAAAATATTTCTGTAGGGAAGTCACAGTGATGCACAACTTCTACAATCTCCAATCCATGTGCAGTTAGACAGCATACCCCCAGTTGTGGGCAGGACTGCTGGGAGAGTGGGCAATGCATGGTGCCAAGAGATTAGCAACAGCCCCATGCTGCCTACACCAACAGGGCTCCTACAGCATTGCAATGGCAAATTAAAGCTGCCACACATCCATTGGTCCCCCTCAGTGAGGCCATCAGTGCTGCCTGCCATCCCCTATGGGGTAAATCCTCCACAGGAACAACACAGTGGTTGCAATGTACTTAGTTGTGGGTTTCAGTCATCTCAGTGTGGCAGACAATTCCTTGTGCATGCGCACACACACACACACACCCTTTAGAAAAATAAATTCTAATTGCATCTAGAGTCATAGGCTTTCCCCCACCCTCTCTTCACCCTCATTTGAAATTTGTCCTTTGCTTACATCTTTTTTTGGCAGTCTGGAAATCAATCTGTATGCCTAGAAAACAGTTTTAGGCAAGTGACAGGCACACAGAGCTTTGAATATCTAGCCCTAAGGTTTTGGCAAACACACAAAGGCAAGGAAATTTAAAGTTAAGATTGCTCCTTTTGTCCTTAACTTGCCCCCAATGGATTTACCAGTAACTATTAATCACTGTATGGTCTGTATCACACACTGTTCTCTGAGCCCTACGCAGTACCAGAGGCACAATGGAATGAGTTCAGGAAAGAGTCAGCTTGAAATTTGCTGTAAAATTCCCCGTCTGTTCTTTGGTGGGTTTAGAACAGAGTGTTTAAAATCTATCTTTTGATACATGTGATACATTTTGAAATCTGCATGGCTCTTCCTATGCATTGTGCTTAATTTGAGAATCGAGGCCATCGTGAGCCCTTTCATAACTGGCCCACCAGCTATCTTCAATCATTCCACAAATAATCCATGTAAAATAATTAATTTAAGTGCATGTGTGTTCAATAGTGGAGGAGAAATTATGCAAAGTATATGTGGGATCATTTTTTTAAAAAGTATGCATTGAGTTGCATGAAACCATCACAGATTTTAACAAGGAATCTTTGTCCAGCCTCAGTTAAGATATCTGAGGCCTCTCAGCTGGTGTAAACATGCATAACCTCTGCTGAAGTCAGTGGAACTACTCAACACCTGAGTAAATGGCCCCCGATCTTTAGCCCTTCCTGTAAATTCACCCTCTGCATACCTGTCTGATGATGTGTGAACCAGACAAAAAAAATTTTGAAGGTTTTTTAAGCCTCATGTCAGCACTCTAATATACATTTCACCAAATTCCTCGTAAAGCCACTATAAAAAAGACGTTTTTCTTTTTCTTTTCAGGGTATCTCTGCACTTGACTAAAAATACATTCTATTTTTAGAATAGAATGGTGGCACCAGCACTGAGAGGGTCTAGCATCCTAAGTACGTACCTGCATCTTGGATGGGTATGTACTTGGGGTGACTAGCCCCTTCCCATCGCTTGCACCACAGTGGCTACACTCTACTTTTTGTGTGCTAGCTCAGTTACAACTAATGCAAGTATGTGTGCTCAAGCTGGAATTTACACCTCCAGATCAAAATGTTGACATATCCTGCAATACAGTGAAAGAGTGAAGCCCTAAGTGGTGTGGAATGGTTAGCCATTAGGCCCCAATTCAGGAAAGCATTTAAATATGTGCATAGGTACCACTGAAGTCAATGAAACCGAAACACGTGCTTAAAGAGAAGCATTTGCTTAAGGGCCTTGCTGAATGGGGCTTTAATGCTGAACTTAAGTGATGCAAAATGCCTCTGGAAGTCCCTTGTCCTTTGGCCCCAATTCAGCAAGGTACTTAAGTGTGTTCCTAATTTAAGCCTGTGAGGAGTCTGCTTTGATTTATATGGTTCAGGTGCCTAAAGTTAGACATATGCTTAAGCACCTTGCTGAATCCGATCCTTAGTGAATGTTTTGTCTAGGATCATTTGGGTTTCTGTGTTTTCTCTGGCCTTACAAGAAACTTTTTTTTCCATTATGAGAACAGAAAATACCATATTTAAAAGTGCCATTTTCCAGATGAAAGCTATTCTATTCCCTTCAGTTTGCTACAGGTCACAGTCTCTGTTTGTCACTGTGTGTAAAAGAATTAATTAGGGGAAATGTATCTTTTAATTAACATGGAGAATATAAACATAATGGTGCAATCACGTAGTGCACTAAGACAGCTAAGTATTTCCTCTTGACTAGTGTGGGGGAGACAATTGTGGAGTCAGGGAGTGAAGCTTTCGCCATTCCGCTGGAGGGGGTGTGCTCCATTTATCAAGCTGACTGGGCTGTCATATCAGTGGAAGGACCCTAGAGAGCCCTGGCCATGAGATTGAAGGTTGGTACCAATTTACTGCAACACAAATGCATTGAAGAGGAAAGAGAAAGCTCCTAATCTCTTCAATTTTCTTACATTACCCTGAAGGCCATGGAATTAAATGAAACAATCGCTGGTGACAACTTTAGTGAGTCCTGAATGCATGACAGGAGAAGTATTAAAATAGCTCAATAGTTTTATTTTATATATGTGTGTGTTAACCTTACCCCTGCATAAAGAACAAGGTTAGAAAAGACTGTCTCTTGGATACACCTATTCAATGCAGTTTCTGCCTGGTCAAAACCTGGAAACAACATACGGAAAACTACCACCACCATTAAACAATAAAAGTGTTATCTATAAAATAAATAAAACTTAATTTTGGGGCAGCACAGTTTTCTATTTGTACATTGCATTTAACAACTTGTGCTTCATCCTTCAGTCTCCAACAGGAGCAAATTGTGAAAAATCATAGGAACTGCCAGATTGCATGAGACCCAAGGTCCATCTAGTCCAGTAACATATCTCAGAGAACGGCCAGTACCAGATGCTTCAGAGGAAGGTGCAAGAAAACCCACGGTAGCCAGATGGGAGGAAATCTACCAGCCATGAAGGTCTCAACCTAATTCGTAATAGAGATTCCTCTGAGCCCAAAAAACTCAGCTTTATTTCCCTTTGAGTAGTCTGTTAGTGCTAACTATTATAACTCTGGATATTCTTGTTATCCATAAACGTCCAATCCCTCTATAAATCTTGTTAAATTCTGAGATCACTGAGCATTACACCAGAAGTCTCCTAAGAGACTTTAGTGTAAGTTCAGAGAAATATGAAAAGAAAAGAAACTGATTATATAGTATCTTCTCCTATACACATTTAATACTTGTTCAAAACATACAGCACCTTTCCTTACAAGTCTACCCATAGGAGCAGATGCTTTCTAAATGCCGCTAGCAAGATATAAATAATAATACAACATGGTTATATATAACTGGGAATAAACCTACAGCATCCTTATGCCTTCAATTTAAAGGACTGCTAAAGGCCATCGTTTCCCATTTGTGTGTGGATTGGGAGAGAGGGGAGTGTGACAATAAAAGGACATACACAATTATTATACTATTGCCATTTGCAACCCTATAGTTAAAGGTCAGTCAGGTTTTCTATTGTAATATTTTCAGGGATTTATAACTTAGCTATCTAAAAATTTGCTCCAGGTTAATATTTTCTATATTGATTCTTAATTCAAAGATGAGCTTTATCTTTTTTTTTACATTTTGTTTTGGAATTTAAAATATGGTTTGTCCTTTATAGACATGTTTAAAACGAACAAATCAGAAGGGTGCTAGCTTCAAATGCTCTTTTGTGATCATATAGAAGTAAAACAAGTTGAAAATAGTCTTGATTTATAAATGAAATTTAGAAAGTCATGAGTCCAATTGCTTTTGGAATTTTAAAAAGCAAAGCCAACAAAAATGGCACAAATATTATAACTTCACAGTTGTATAATACTCCTAACCAATCCAATTTCTGCCTGCATTGTGCTAAAGGTTTAATGACTCATGCAAGTAACATGAGTCCTAATCAGGTCATTCCTTTCTCATCAGTTGTACAAATAACAATATTTCTTACAAGATGTAATGATACATTATCAGAAAAAATACAATGGTTCAGTAAGACAAAAACATTAATGTAAAAAAAATGGTATACCCCCCTAGTGGGGGGCATCTTACTTTTGGGAGAGTCATTGTGCAGCCAGGATTCAGCAAAGTATTCAGTCATGTGTTTTTCTTCGGGTATGTGCTTTTCTTTAAGCACATGAGTCATACTATTGAAATCAATGGGACAACTCAAATACTCAAAGTTAGGCACTTGCTTAAATACCTTCCTGAATCACGGCCTCAGTGGCTACATAAGAATTGAAGTCCTGTATATCAGTAACAAGGCAAAATACTTGAGTATATGTTTAAATCCCAATGACATCAATGAGATTTGGATATGATCTTAAAGTTAAGCACCTGCTTCAGTGCTTTACTAAATTAGGACCCAAGTGTCCATGGAAGGTGGAAATATCTGCTCTTATTGTTGGTTGCTCCACCCCTTTCCCTAGGCAAAGCCAAGTGAGTGAGAGATGTGGAGGGGCAAGTGTGAAAGAGAAGGAAGAACCCGGACAGAACAGTTTTTGGAGGGAACAAGGAGTGCAGCACTGAGAGGCCAGAACATAGCTGAGAATGTGACAAGAAGAAAACTAAGCTCAGGAAAAAAGGGGGTACAAAACTGTTGGCTTGGATATATCCTTCTCTGTCTCCTCACACAGTGAGCAAGACAATGGCGGGCACACAGCTTCTTAATGCCATGTTTCTCTTATGTTATCTCTTAGGGGCAGGTGTGGGATGAGCAAGGGGATAGAAAAATGAAGGAAAGGGAAGAGGGACATTGAGAAGGAGGAAGGGGCAGCGGAAGGAGGGAAGGAAAGGAGCATGGAGGGCCGGGAGAGAAGCAGAGGATGGTGATGAGGTTGTGGCAATCAACCAATCAATAGGCAGATAATAATGCCCAGTGTTCAAACTGTAAAAGGCAATCTGCTGACTTCCCTGGCACATCCTGGGGCCGTGAAGGTTTGAGGCCATTGGGGGTAAAGGGGATCCCTTTCTTCTTTGCAGCTGCTTGGGACTGGCTGCTGTTCTCAGAGGCTAATTCCACCCTCGGTAGCCTTACTCTGCTTCCCCCAGATCATGTGGCTTTGGTGCTCCTGTAGGTGGGTTCTCATGGAGATGGAGTCCCCACTTCACCCTGACCTGATCCCCTTGCACTCTCTCTGTGCATCTAGATAATTTGTTCAAACACACATTCAGAACTCTGGACCCACTGACATCTATCTGTCACTCAATTCCCTTGCTGTTGCTTCTTTTTCCTTTCTTTTCTTTTTTGTATTCCCAATACGTATGTTCCCCCATCCTTGACCCTTTGCAAGCCCTCCCCCCATTTTTGCTGTTATCCCTATCATAGTCTATTCTACCACTTACCAGTTTCATTTCTCCCCAAAACTAATTCCACCATCCTTGAGCACCAAAAGCCATATTCAGATCTGATCTTAGCCATCCCTTGTACATCTGGAGTAACACCATTGACAGCAGTGGTGACAGTAGCGATGAAAATCACACAGGTATTAACTGCAATTATTTTTGAACATCTTAAAATGTTTGCTTCAAATTCTAGACACAGGTTTATGTTGATTCTTATTTTATTCCTACTTTTAACATTATTCTTTTTTCTTTGGCTTAAAATTAACATCCTGTTATACCATGTTTAAAGAATGTTTTTTAATGAAAAAGATTAAGAAATAAATTACATTGCATTGTAATCCTATGAGGATATTAGTAAATCAGGTATTGACCCTGGATTACATAATTCTGAACTCTCATCTTAATGGCTTTCCTTACATTCAAATATATCCCAAACTTTTTATGAGACAGATGTAAATACTGCTGTTGCTGGGCTTAGTTAATCTATTTCAGTTTGATGACAATCCACTAAATGAACTTCAAATGTAGATAATAAAATTAGGTCTGACTGTACCAGTACCTCTCAGCTGTCTTTTCCCATGTACCAGATGTTCCTATTTTAAACCTACATTCACCCTCAGTCCAAAGAACCAGTACTTCCTTTCTATCCTGCTGCAAATTGTGAAGCTCAGCAGTGGGGAATTATGAAGCTGAAGCAATAGATTGCTTTTCTCACACTGACTAAATTATTTCCACCTAGTCTGGAGTCTTCCGCTTTAGTAAAGTTTCTTAAATCCCTAGTCTAGGCATTTTTCCAATTTTAAAAGGTAAGTGGCCTAATGTTTGTTCCTGGCCCAACTAGAGAGATTTTTCTGAGTGTTTGGTATCGTTTCATCAGTCATTTGCCATATTCTAACATGTAACCCTAAGAAGTTTACAAAAATGACAGAATCATTAGAAAAACTTTTTTCCACAAACTCAAATTCAGTTTCTAAAAGAAGCAATTTAATTTGACTGCATTCCTGATAGCCTCAGCTGCAGTGCCCTTTTAGGTAGGAAATATCATGACATTTGATCCACTGTCATGGTGGCATCTGGGCAACCTAAGTCAAGGGGGGAGAGAAAATGATAAAATACCTCCCTTACTGAGAAGGAGAAGATATAAATTGCTTTCTTCAGAAAACTAAATTATGATAGATGAAGTAATTAATCTCTAGGCTTTTATATTTGGCATTGGGGTGGTGGCATAAAACCAACACCACTATAGGAATATTTGGGTATTTTTCACCAAAAGGTAATGAGGTGCAAACAATTCCAACAGGTCTAATCCTGGGAGAGGCTGATTGTCCTCAACTCCTATGGAGTTAAGTTTTTGTTGGAATCTATCATGAAACCGTGTTCAGAATCGGTCCTCTTGTTATTGAGGAGCCCCAGTTTAAGGAAGAAAATACTCACAATCCTACAGGAAAAATAGAACAGTCATTTTGTCAGAGTAGAATACAGCCTCATTACTGGAAATTGATCCCTTCAGTAACAAGTGTGACTTTAGCATCCCTTACCAATTTGTTACTTTGGCCTGTGTGCGTATTTTTGAAAAATCAGGTTTGGGTCAGTGTTGTAAGTTGTGGGGGGTGACTGTGAATGGTGAAGGATTATATGGCCATGAAAACACAGTCTCTACACAAAAGAATGAATGGACACAAATCAGATGTCAAGAATTATAACGTTCAAAAACCAGTCGGAGAACACTTCAACCTCCTTCATCACTCAATTACAGACCTATAAGTCACAATTCTTCAACAAAAAAACTTCAAAAACAGACTCCAACAAGAAACTGCAGAACTGGAATTAATTTGCAAACTGGACACCATTAAATTAGGCTTGAATAAAGACTGGGAGTGGATAGGTCATTACACAAAATAAAAACTATTTCCCCAAGCTAATTTTTCCCCCTACTGTTACTCACATCTTCTTGTCAACTGTTTGAAATGCGCCATCCTGATTATCTCTACAAAAGTTTTTTTCTCCTGCTGATAATAGCCCACCTTAATTGACTAGTCTAATTAGAGTTGGTATGGCAACTCCCATTTTTTCATGTTCTCTGAGTGTATATATATCTTCCTACTGTATTTTCCACTGCATGCATCCAATGAAGTAAGTTTTAGCCCACAAAAGCTTATGCCCAAATAAATTTGTTAGTCTCTAAGGTGCCACAAGTACTCCTCATTCTTTTTGTTCATTTACAAATGTTCAAAAGTTTGGGGGTAGTAGATCAGTCAAAGATGAATGATAAATGCCATTTACATAGATACACCATTAGATACTCATGTATGTGTAAATATACACACACATATAGAGTATGTGAATATATTTTTAGATTATAAGGTGTGTGTGTGTAGTATATCTAGATAAGATACTTTAGCAATCTAAGAAAATAATTAAAAATACATAGGACTTAATTCTCCAGTGCCTAGCACCTTCACACCTGTGCAAAATGAGTTTCAGATGCTCCTATTCTGATGTATTCAGTTTGCACAGGCATAAATGACTAGACAAGATGGAGTGGAGAATCAGGACCATAAGATTTTGTCATATTCTGAATTAATAGACTTGTTGTGGTTTGACAAACAATGTCTTTGGTTGATTCAAATTAATCTACATGTATAAAACTCAACAAAATAAAAGCCAAAAGCTTTGATAAGATCAAAGGGAGACTTTTACATACTAAAGATCCAGGACTGTTACTTACTCAGAGGCTTGATAATTTTAAAAAATGTGACAGCTAAAACCCACTGGCACATGCTGCAAAGAAGGATGTGATAAAATAATGCCACTCATCTTCAAGGCTGTCAGTTCAGCAATCAGAGCTCCTATTCATCTCTGCGGCCTGCTAACTCAGTGCTACCATGCGATAGATAAACCCTAATCCAAGTGACAGTGTTCAAATCAGAACTGATTTGATTGTTCACATATGATACCACAAGACACCAGAATCCTAAGGAGTTTATAAAAATGCCTGGATGTCTCTTGTAGGCACACTTCCCTCAGAATCTCTAGCAGAGCAGGATACACCAGCTCTTAAACCTGGGGTAATTTGTAGGTCATGAAAATACTTTGGTGGTGCAGTCAGTTCTTATCATAATCTAACTCTAGCTAGAGCACTGAATGCTCAAAATAAAATGCAGTTCAGACCTTGTAAAACCCACCTGCTTTGCTTTCATGTCTCACTTACAGGAGGTGAAATTCCTTTCTTTTCTTGAAGAGATCAAACATGAACACATTTGTTTCTGTGCATACAGAACCAGATGGGGGGGAATGGTTATTACGGCACGTATTATGGTGTCTCGCAAGTCATCCTTGACTCTCAGAATGTAGCAAAGAAGCTTTCAACAATAGTCTCTCAACAGGGCTGGTATTTAAACCTGATGCAGTAATTGGAATTCTGCAGGTTTTCAGTGAGAGAATTACATTCAGATTCTAAAACAGAACTCTGAATAATACCATGATGATATCGGTGACTTGTGAAGGTTTAGTGCAGCTCTTTTCTTTTATTTTTCATTGATGCCTCCTTAGGTTGTGGAGTGGAGCTTTGAAGAATAATTGCTCAAGTAGTTCAAAAAGACAATGGCACTGGTGTAACTGAAAGCAGAGTTGACCCAATAGCTGTTCAAGGGTGAAGCTAAAAAGTGAGCAACTTTTCAAGGAGGTCATCTGTGAAGACATCAAATGAAATTAGGGGACTTGTAGATGGCTATAGCTTCTCCTCATGGGCCTTACTCATATTTGCACATGCACGTACAAAGGGAAAATGTTCTTCATTGACATTATTGGGAAAACAAAGGCCCTGATTCAGTAAGGAACTTGCTAAACGAGCATATGAGAAGACCCATTGACTTCACTGGAACTATGCTTAAACTTAGGCATGTGCTTTAAATACTTTGCTGAACTGGGGCCAAATAGTGAACTGGAGTGTTACTGTGGAGATCAGAGGATAATTTTTCCCAAATTATTATTTATTGTAATTATTTTATTTATTAGTAGAACAGTGTTTTGGTGTGCTTTGTTTTCTTTTCTTTTGCTGGGGGCGTGTCATGACATCCAAGTGAGTAGTTCTTATATTTAATGTTTTTGAAGAAAAATGGTCATGGGCTTGAGAAAATTAAGACAAATTTCTTCCATCATATTCTACACTCCAAGAGGCAGCACATAAAGAAAGCAAGTTGATAATGAGAAACATAAAGCTGTATAAAACAGCAATAGATTCCTCATTTCCACTTCTGCACATGGGAACATAGCCATCAGGGGTGTTGCTGTGGAGTTACTTGGGAGACATTTTTGGGGGGGGGTGTCTATCCGTTCCATATTAACAGTTGGATCTTTTTTATCCTGTTGATTTAGCTATGTGCCATTTGATCTTCACTTTTGAACTAGGAAGTTTTGGGCCACTCTGTCTTTAATTCTTCCCATATTGGGTAGTTTACCTCTACCTACTGGTAGTAAATATATACATGGTTTCTGTTTCTTAGGCCTTGGCTACAGTGGTGCTGTACAGCGCTGCAACTTGCTGCGCTCAGGGGTGTGAAAACGCACATGTATGGTATATTTTATAGTGTCTTTCATATATAGGACTCAAGATAGTTCTAATTCCAAAATTGAGCCATCCACAATATGCATAATTCCTTGGTGCATAAGTGCTGGAACTAGAAGTACGGGGGGATACTGCCGCTGCCACACCCTTGGCTTGAAGTGGTTTCAATCATATACAGAGTTTATGACTTGGTTCAATGGCTCTCAGCACCCCCACTATAAAAGTTGTTCCGGCACTGCTGCCTTAGTGGGTGTGTTTTTGTATTTGGTTTTTACTGAAAAAAGGAGGAGAAAAGTGCTACAGTATTGCAGAGTGATGGACAAACATACTACTGTCCAGATTTACAAAGGTGTTTAAATACTTAAAGATGCAGATAGATGCCTAGTGAGATTTACAAAAGGGCTTAAACAGGTTAGGTATTTAACTCTCCTTGATTGCTTAGGCCCTTTTGTAAATCTTGGGAGGCACCTATCTGCACCTTTAGGCACCTAAATACCTTTGTAAATCTGGTCCTACATCTTGCTATAGAGTTACATCAGTATTTTGGACCATTACCATAGATAGTGATATATATGTATAATATGTGGGACTCTAGCGAGGCGGTGTGGTTCCCCCGCTGCCCCGGAGAGGGACTAGTCTCTCCGGACACCAAAGTGGGGTGGAGCCAGTCAGTGAATCCTGCACCTGCCCCCCAGAGGTTAAGGTGCAGGAAAGGAAGTATAAAAGCCCAACCTCAGAGCTCACTAGAAGAACAGCCGCTGGAGAGGCCAGACGCCTGTGGCCTAGCTCCTGCTTGGGAGACCCCGGCAATTGGCAGCCAACCCGAAGACTGGCCGGACCAGCTGATGCCTGATGCCGACCAGAGTCCGGAGGAGCTGTCAAGCCTGCCCCTCGCAAGTTACCCAGAGGAGCTGCCAAGCCTACTGTTCACCAGTTACCCTGAGGAGCCCATGTTGCTTGACTCCTTGGAGGACACCGTCCGGACCCAGGCACCTCTAGAGGGGGAGTCTGGAAGTAGCCTAAGGGCAGCCGACCCTAGTCTGGCTGCAGCACTGCCAGAGCCCATGTCAGTATGTTGCGGCCAGGATCCCCACTGACTCAGCAGCGGGATTTCTGCCACTGTTACGGTCCTGGGCTGGGACGCAGTGGAGTGGGTGGGCCTGTGTCCCCCCTGCCACCCAACTTGTGGGTGGCAGTCTCCCCCTCTCGCAGGCCCTTCGGATCCAGGAGCCTGACTTGCTGGTTACCTGTTTGCTCAGTCCCTGCCTGAGGACCTGAGCCATTGACTCTTTGTTGCCCTGCCCTGACCCAGGGACGGGGCTTGCTCATTATATAACAGTTGCTCAGCTCCTGGTTGAGGACCTGAGACCATGACTCACTACTGCCTGCTGACCGGGTGTGAATAACTGTTATGTTTTGCCTCTATTGCTGCCGCAGCATGAGACCCCCGCAGCCAGGCTAATTCCCTGAAACAACTGAAAGGAAGTAGCGAGGCGGTGTGGTTCCCCGCTGCCCCAGAGAGGGACAAGCCCCAGCCAAACCCCTCTACAGGGACAAAACAACAGAGCAACATCTGGAATTTATACTGTACTCTTTAAGTGACATGAAATTACTCAGTGCAGGTAGTAATTCATTTATACTGGTGTCATTCTCCCCAAAACATTTGACTACCACTGCAATCTGTACTTTTACCAGACATCCAGGATATTTGTCTATACAAAATGGCTTGTTCCCAACTTGTGTAACATCTTTGAGCCTTCCCCCATCATGCGGAACTGTACACAGTGTCTATTTTCACAGTGCTCATATCTTTATCCATGCTTGAACTGATATCATCTGCTGCATACAATACTGTTGCTTAGTTTAACAGTGATCTCCCACACCAGAGCAGCTTGCACTCTATCATATATTGCGTCTCTAGGAACCGTAAATGCGGGTGAATTTACAGCACTTAGGTAAATAGTGACGTATCCTTAACTGGATTTTCATAGTTCCCTCTAACCACATCCACTGATTGCCACTCTCTTTACAAATTTACCTGGAACTCAAGTGGAAGAAGGATATTTTTATGCTGCCCTAATCTGAGCATAGTATTGATGCATATTTTCAGCACAGTGGCTGGTTTGGCCTTTCGTGCTGATAAAAGGATTTTATTGTCACCCGTGATGCCACGCTTAATTTGTCTGGGGGGGCGGGGTTGCTGAAATCCTTTTGTGCTGATAATATAATGTTTTATAATTGGACTGTGAAGAACACAAGTCAGACATTAATGGCTTGCTTGCATCAATACTTTTTTTTTTAAGTAAGAGGTTGCTTGCATGTGGGCAATGGCCTGTCCATTGAAAATGTATTACCATTGCATGGTAGTATCCGTTGTAATATGGTTCATCATATCCTGATTTGTGGCCATACATCAAATAATTTGTCCCATCGTGTGATATCAGTGTGCAATGGACAAAGCATTTTAACAAGGTTTTAAAATGCTTTAAACCCTTTGACTCTGGATATATTTACACATCCCCCATAACATTCATTTGAATGTCATCTGGAAAATGCCAGTGTTCCAGGGATTATACTGTGTAACTTCTTGCTGGCCATATTTAGTCTGTATTTAGTGTTTTTTTAATTGTTAAAATAAGAACTCACTTCAGTGGGGCAAGCAACTTGTAAAGGCAGATTCTGTCCCCAGAGCTGACAAGATGGTTGTGAAAAGGAACAGGACTGTGTTGAAACATCTCTGACCTTATAACTCCCATTGAAGTCAATTCAATCCCAGGTAAAGACAGTCCAAGGTTTTTAAAGACAGGGATGGTGCCATGCACATAAGTTAGTTATAAAGTGTTTACTAATATTATGCTCAAGGAGTGTCTGAATGCAGTTTTTGAAAATTGCTGTTTGCCCAATGTTGATGGGATCAGAAATTGTTGAGGGGTTGCTTGGTGTGTCTCTGATTCAGCACAGCATTTAAACATGTGCTTAATTTGGGACTACTCCTGCTTAAAATTAAGCATGAGCTTAAGTACTTTGCTGAACGGGGCAGGGGTTGTTAGAACTGTTTAAAATATTTGCTGAGAATTGTTAATCCAATTATTTTGGCACTTTTCCTCAAATACATTTTTCACAAACCCATTTTTTCACCACTATTTGACCAGCTCTGCTGAGTTGTTAGGTGTCACATTTGTTCCTTTCACCATATTCTATGTGGCTGTTACGCCAACTACAATACATTTTTTTTCCCAAAAGCTATGCTTCCTTTAATGTAACCACATTTAAATGTTCATCTTCATTTGGGATGGTCAAAAATATGTAGGAGCACATGTTCCTTTAATACAGACAAAAACTGCACCTCACTTGGAAAAAGAACACCCACCCATGCTATCTATCTCATTGTGGAAGGTGAATTTTGGCAGACTTTCACATGCTCTCATTGGGAATGCTGAATAAATGCAGATAGTTTTTGCTACCTGTACCTTCGTGTGTTTTATATACTATATGTGGAAGTGCTCTCATAAGTGTGATCTTCAGATTTTAAAATCTGTTGGAATTATTCATCAAAAGTAAACTCTGACTGTTTGTTAGCAGCAGTTTGGGTGAAATCCGCTCTTTCATTGCTAGTGGAGTTAAAAAATAGTCTGAGCCTGTATAGAATTACTTTATTGTTTTATTTGATGGTAAGAGGAGATATAACCTTGCTGAGAGGGTGACAAATTCAGTTACAGTCAACCAGTACTTGACAGATTCTATCAGAAAACCAAACAAGGGAAGAGTATGTATGCCTGCTACCAGCTGTCACAGTATTGAACGATGAATGTTTGATGAACCCAACCTGCAAATACTGTACACACATTCCTGTGAAAGTCAGCTTTAAATAGTGACTGGGCTGACAAAATTAACAAGAAAAGGCCTTGGTGGATAATATATATATTACTTCCGTTATTTATTTAGGTGTCTGTTAAAAGACTCACATAAGGTAGAAGCTAAATTATACCTGCATTTTTATTAAATTCGATATATGGAGACAAAACAGCTGTGCTGTAAAGGCAGGGAGCTCCACTAAAGTGAAGGGGACTGCATCCTCTTATACCAGGAATGAACTTGACCCATGATTTTCATCTCATCAGAAGTTGAAAATCCTGTTTGATAATTGTGAGTTTCCAAATAAGTTCACAGTGAAATATTTATATTGTGACAAAGTGCCTCCTCTGCCTTGGTGGGTCCTGCATTTTTTGGCAGATTTGCTCGCCTCAGAGGTTCACGGCAGCCCACAGTTTGGCTGCTTCGGATAGAGGCTCAAACCTGCTGTTCACTCAGCTAATCTCATCACTGGCCAGCATGAGGGAAACAGAGAACAATCCCTGCAGTCTCTGTGTCCCACCTAGTGGGTTGGGGACAAGCCAGATCCCTTTCCAAATTAGGCCTTCCCTTCTGGTGTTTCTAACAGACCAGGTCAACTCCTCCTGTGTCCGATCAGGAGTTGGGGGGAAGGGGAGATCCCAGCCCCCTCCCCTCCACCAGGTTCCAGTCCAGGGCCCTGAGGATAGCAGCTGTCTACAATGTCCCCTGTCTCAGCTGCGTGACAGCTACAAATCCCTAGGCTACTTCCCCATGGCCTTCCACCAGCACCTTCTTTATCCTACTGCAGGATCATCCTCCTGAAGCCTGATCACACTTGTACTCTTCAGTCCTCCAGCAGCACACCTTCACATTCCCTCCTCCTTGTGCGTGCCCCCACACTAACTGATGGGAGGTCCTTTTTAAACCAGGTGTCCTGATTAGCCTGCTTGTCATAATTGATTCTAGTAAGTTCTTAATTGGCTCCAGGTGTCTTAATTAGTGTGCCTATCTTAATTGGTTCTAGCAGGTTCCTGATTGCTCTAGGGCAGCCCCTGCTCTGGTCACTCAGGGAACAGAAAACTGTTCATCCAGTGGCCAGTATATTTGCCAGACTCCTGTACACCACTGGTTTGGGTCTGTCACAGTATCTATATACAGAGTAAAAGCCTGATGTTCTTACTCTGTTTTACCAGCTTTGTCCTGATAAAGTAAATTGTTGATAAAGTAAATAACATAGAAGAGACCAATGGAATGCCAGTGACCACAAATACAATTGCTTGGTTGTGGCAAATAAAAGGTGGGATGGTTGCAGATTTTGCTTCTTGGTCCTGTATGTTTAAGGGATAAATGACACATTGTTACCACAATGAAAAAAACTTGTGCCCACAGTTCCCCCTGTCACCTAGTGTGCAAAGAAGGTGATCCCGTGAGGCACTGAGTACCCCCAATTCCCACTGATGTCAGTAGGAGGTGGCTACTCGATGTGCGGAGCATCTCAAAATCATCCCCTACATCAACTGCATTTTCTATCCATGAAAAATTGTCCTAATGCTAAAAATGCTGATTTGGCATAAGGAGGTCCAGCAACTCACTCACTCGGAGCCAGTAGAAGTAGGTAGGCAGGATACACAACCGATAGGCTGATGTTTTGCAGGACTTGGTGGGAAATTAAAGCAAGTATTTCCTCATTAGGAATTCAGCTGTGAATATCTGTGAAGGCCTCTACTAATTGACACAATCCCTGTCCCTTTTCTGTTCAATGTCAGCATGCTCAAGCATACAAAGTTCCTTGCTTGTATCTTCTGTTATATTTGATTTCTCTTTGCCCTGGAAAGGTCTTTCTAAGATTGTAGTCTTCATTTTCTAGCATGCGTTTTAAATTTTCCTTCAAATTGCAAAAAATATGTTACAGTTCAAACAGAGTTCAGTACTGGTGCCTTCTTGACTTGTAGTGACTCTGGTAACAACTTTTTTGTTCATTATTTTGTTATTTTTCTTATCTAGATCCATCTGTAACTATCCAAATGCACCAGTTAGAAAGCACAAAGAGAGGGGCAGCACAAAAAGAATAGAACATTATCACTGAGCTTTTTCTGGCTTCCCTCCACTGCTTCTTTCACCAGGTGCTGGGGAGTTTGGACTTGTAACTGATATTGGTAATGCGAGTGACTATTCTCAGTGTGCAAAATACAGTTAAAAACTAGCTTTTCAAACAGTGCCAAAATTTAGGTGGGAAACAGCCACCCCACAAATCTGGGAGATCAATACCCTTCTATCTGTTATATCTCCCCCCCACCCTCTGTTTACTAAAAGAAAGAAAAGAGGGACAGTTTCAATTGCATATTGTTGACAAGGAATGCCATGTCTATGTGGTGTGAAGGTTATTTTAGCTCTTCATAAACTACTTGTGACTAGAGTCCATGGTGGGTATTTTGTCATCTGCGGTACCTATTGCCAATTTTAAACTTTATTTACTACTCTGCAAACAAATGAATAGATCATGGGCCGGGGGTGGGGAGGGTTGAGGGAGACAGGGAGAAGCAGAAGCTATCTTCAAATTCCCTAAAATCAATATGGATCAGCAGGGTTTAGTACAACTAAGGTGAAAATCTGCAGAGTTATTTGTGATTTATTTATTTATTTTAATTCACAAGTGCAATTTCTTTTTGAGAGCTGATTATTACATGTGCTATAAAATACCAGGAACCCCACTTTGTTATCTTTACGCACACTGAGTAGTCTGTACTCCATGAGTGTTGTAGTAAATTACTACTCAGCATTAAGGAAGGCAGAATTGAGCCCTATGTGATTATCATAAGCTTAGTGACAGAATGTAAGTATAGTACAAAAATATAAAAAGATAAATTCACTTAAATTCAAATTACTCATTGTACTGAAGAATAGTATAATTAAAGGATTTGCAAAATCTTTTCCAAAGGCTCTGCCAATACTGATTAAAATGACTGCATCATCCTGCATAAGTGCATTTCAGAACATAGTTATTTCTTGAGAAAGTCAGCAGTCATGGACTGCTGAAAATATTATTTGTTGTCATCCAAAACCCTGAGAGATGATACTGATGTTCCATCTGGCAAAGTTTGGTGTTGTCACTGGTGTGGCATTGTTCTGTGATGACTTGCCTGGTGAACTCCTAAGGCCAAATTTCAAGCCAGGTATAAATTGATACAGTTCTATTGAAGTTAGTGGAGTCATACCCAAGAATTTTTTTTTCTGAACCTGCCTCTCTTCCTTACCATTCTAGTTCTCATGCAGAACAGAAGGAGGCAATACCTTTTAATCACTGTAGTAATGAAATCCTACATGTACATACAAGCATCTGGTTTGTCACTGTAATAGGGAAGAATCTGTGCCATCATCAGTTAACACACAATCGTGAACTGATTTCAGATGCTGAATGTCACTGGAGAATCTCTGTGGGAAAACTTGTTTTACATGAACACATCGGTCCATATAATAGACCTAATGACTAAGATAAATAAACGTAGAAGGCTTTAATAATACTGTCCGCGGGTGGCTAGAAAGATGAGTGAACTGACCCAATGCCTGGCATTGAATTTGCTTCACTGCCTAATTTGAGATTAGTGCTGTCTCCCTTTCCCACCTCTAGTTTAACATTTAATAACCATGTCCCTGTGGAAGTCTAGATATTTAACATGAAAATTGTTTGTTTTTTTAAAGAAGGGGCTACCCCCTGATTCACCCCCTCCTTCATTCAGTTGTTTATTTTGTGATTCCCCATTAGTCGACTGGCTACAACATCCAATGTGTGTTCTTTTTACAAATACAAAATCATTTATTCACTCAATATGACCTACATAATTTCAGGAGGACCTGAGCTTCATCATACCAACCAAAGGAGTTTTCTTTCAATTTTGTTCAAGGTTCATTCATCTCTAGTAGATGGGAAAATGTCAAGGTAGAGAGGAGTAAGGGTCATACCCAGCACTATATGGATGTGATTATTTAAAGAGACTATCAGAAGTCTGTAGTCTGACCTGCTGTATAATACAGGCCATAGAACTTCCCCCAGATAATTCCTGTTTGAGATAGAGCATATCTTTTAGAGAAGCATCCAATCATGATTTTAAAATTGCCAGTGATTGAGAATCCACCCTCGGTAAGTTGTTCCAATGATTAAATATCCTCACTGTTAAAAATGTATGCCTTATTTCCAGTCTGAATTTGTCTAGCTTCAACTTTCAGCCCCTGGATCTTGTTAAACTGTGAAGCATTGTCCATTCAGATTAAGCTGGGCCAGCTCTAAATTTTGTGGGGCTGTGTGCAGTGAGCTGTGCGGGGCCCCCAGGCACACTTCCAGACCTCACACATTTGTTAGAGGAGAACACAGGATGGAAACACAGCTCTTCAGGTTGGGACCATAAGTGACATGCATTTTCTTTCCTTGCCCTAACGTGCAGGGAGGAATTTGAACCCTAACATAACCTATGGCCATGCCCATGATATACAATACAATGAAAATACCTTTAGATATAATAGACCTGCTTTCAGTTGCACTGTTGCAATTCTATTGACTTGGATGGATTTACTCTGGATTTATACCTGTATAAGTGAGCTCAGAATCAGGCCCAGTGCACGTATATCATTATTGATGGCTATGTTACAGCATTTGGATGGATGCACATTTTTGGAGGGGAATACTTACTGTTGCCCATTGGGGTTTTTGTTGTTGTTTTGTTTTTTTAATTCTGTTTCAACTCTTCAACATTATTTTTCTGTACCCTCAGGGTAAGTTACTATGATTTCACCACTTAAACATTTACAACTTTACATCTCTCTCCAAAACCTTTCATCTGTTCCTTCCAGGAATAGTTTATTTCCTGAACCAGACCCCTCTCTTATCCATCTAGCTGCCTTCTTTTCCCTTTTTTTTTTAAATTTCTGTCTCCTTAATAAAACCTCTTCCCCAGTCTCTTCCACTTTTATTTTCGTTCTCTATCTTCCTCCCTCTTCCCCTGTATCTCCTTATCCCATTATCAACACAAATCTTTCCTCTCCTCTGCATCCCCCTCCCCCTTTCCCTCGCCATTAGTCTCTGGACTGCAAGGGGGTCCTGTGTGTCAGCATGGACACACCCCATGCATGCTTAGGGCTGACCCTAACAATAGGTCGTGATGATTGAAGTTTAAAATTTTTGTCCAACTTAACAATTTATGCTTCAAATAGAAAATAATTCAGCCATGGCTTGGGACTGGCACAGCAGTAAGGCAAGTGTTAGTGCATCAGCTGGCAGGCCAGTAAAGGCAATGCTGCCAAACCTGCAGCCTCAGGGACCTTTGCTCCAGCCCAGGCTGAAATACTACTGTGATGTTTCCTGCTCATGCTTCAGTGCCACATGGTGAGGCGTACAAGCTGCTTCCCGCTGAGAGTTCTATGGGGATAATAACTTGAGCCCCCAGGGGACTCAGGATGTCATTGCCATTATCTCTGCTCTGGCTGGGACACATCAGAGTTTCACTCTGCTTCCTGTTCAAGAGAAAACCTCCATCCACTATGCCCTTAGAGACACATACAATTCTGACCATATTACTTATGACGCGACTCCACTCTCCTCATCTGACATGGCAAAGGAACTTGGCATAGGAAAGAAGGTTGCATACTGAATTGTTGGTGTTACAGCTAGTGAATCCCAGATTGGTGTGCTGGAGGGGGCAGAGATAGGTTTGCTTGAACCAGCCCTAACTTCCTAGTATGGACATGAATGGAAGATTTCAGATTTATTTAATGGTTAGCACTATCAGCCCCCAATTGGAGCACAAGGTTTCCAGAAAGTGTATTGGTCTATGTGCATGTCTATGTTTCTGGCTCTATCTGGGATTTATAGAGATTCTATCACTACAGAATCTAGATACCACCTAGGTGCCAAACACCTATAGAGACCCCTGGAAGAAAAAGAACGTCCATATCATCTAAGCAGTGATTTCATAAATTCGCTCCAGAGGTTATGGCTGCTTGTACCACATGGGGAGTTCCCAGTGGGACATTGCACAGCAAAGATTCCACATGCTAGTGTACATATTTGGCTTGATTTATTTTGGGTTTTTGGCGGGGGGGTTGTTTCTGCTAGCACTTACTGTGTGCTAGGTTCTGTACAAACACAAAGGAAAGTAGGGTACCTGCCCTGAAAAACTAAAATTTCTAAAATTGTTACTACGCAACTCAAGTTCATAATATTTACTGAGAGCTGCATTATTTACTTACACCTTTTATACAACTTCTGGATCAATGCCTGTATTTTACCACCTATATCTCCTTGACAGACATTGGTTCTTAAAATATTGAGGCCATTTCTCCAGAGTAGTGAAACTAGGAGCCAATGTCTTGTTCTCTGCCAAAAATCTTTCTTCTCAGTCAGATTGTTGTCAGTGACAGTAATGTTGGCAGTTCTCGCTTTGGGAAAGCCTGAGGTATAATGCGATTGCAGGCTATTCATACTTCACAGGTTGAAGGTGCTTTTTTTTTTTCTTCCCTAAGAAGAATCTGTACTCATCCATTTCTTATTTTCCTTGACGGGGCTGCCGTCAACTGTCATTTCATGAGAATCTTAGGGCAAATGGAGAACAAACTGCCGTGCTCTTGTTAGCTCTGTCTTGGACTAGTTTCAGAGTATTCTCATATTTAGCATTTCATTTTCATTGATAAACTCGCACAAGATTTCATTCCACTGCCATGTGTGGCTGTTGGTCCTACAATTGCGTTCAGTGCCAGCATGTCCCTTATGCATATAGGCAGGGGATGACTGTGTGTGTTCATATCTGACATGTTGTGGATTGTAACTTTAACATACTGTGTGTGTACAAGTTTTTCGTTTACCATAGTGTTTTTCACAACAACAGTAGTGCATTGTTCCTCAGTCATTTATGTACCTGGTACAAAAAAATGTTAGCATTCATAAACAAAGGGGTGGAGAAAAATGCAGAAAATATAATGACATCCTATTCTATGTATTAGCATACATTATTGCTTGTTGGTTTGTTTCTGATAGCACTTGTGTGCTAATACAGCAGACAACAGATTATCCACCAAATTCTTGGAATGCATTAACGACAACTATATTACAGAAGGCGAAAAAAGAGACTAGGGGAGCGGCTGCTCTAGATTTGATTCTGACAAATAGGGAGGAACTGGTTGAGAATTTGAAGGTGGAAGACAGCTTTCATGAAGGAATGATTCTAAGGAGTGGTAGGAGGGAAAATGCAGAATAAAGACAATTAATTTCAAGAAGGCAGACTTTAACTCAGAGAACTGATAGGTAAGATCCCATGGGAAATAAGCATAAGGGAAAACAGGGTAGCAGAGAGTTGGCAGACTTTTAAAGAGGCATTATTAAGGGCACAAGACTAATTATCCCCATGCATAGAAAAGGTAGGAATTATGGTAAGAGACCATTCTAGCTTAACCAGAAGATCTTTAATGACCTGAAACTCAAAAAAAGTGTTGTCAAAAAGTGGAAACTAGATCAAATTATGAAGGATTAATATAAAAAATGGCATAAGCATGAAGGCACAAATAAGGAAGGCCACAAAGCAAAAAAAATGATTAAAGGTCTAGAAAACTTGGCCTATGAGGAACGATTGAAAAAAAAAAAAAGTCTTCAAGTACGTAAAGGATTATTATAAAAAGGAAGGTGATACATTGTTCTCCTTATCCACTGAGAACAGGAGAAGAAGTAATGGGTTTAAATTGCAGCAAGAGTGATTTAGGTTAGATGTTAGGAAAAAAATGCTCAATTGAAAAGGCAGTTAAGCACTGGAGCAAATTACCTAGGGAGATTGTGAATCTCCATCATTGGAGGTTTGTAAGTATAGATTAGGCAAACACCCATCAGGCATGGTCTAATAATAGTTAGTCCTGCCTCAGTGAAGGGGTAGGGATCTATTGAGGTCCCATCCAGTTCTACATTTCTATGATTTTATAAATCAGTGGTGTACCCCTATGTGGAAGATTAAGCTCATTTTGGTCATCCCATCTCAAAAAGAATCTAGCAGAAAAAGAGGAGGTTCAGAGGCTGGCAACAAAAATTGATCAGTCAGAGCATGAAAAAGCTTTCCATATGAAGTGAGATTGAAAAGATTAGGGCTGCCTAATCAGAGAGGGGAGATGAATGAGAGAAGACAATGTAATAAAAGTAAACAAAACAGTGCTCATAATATAAGAACAATTCAGCTGACATCCTGTTGGCAAATTTGAAGGTGACTGGTACAAAGTCTTTCTCATACAACTCACAATTAGTCTGTGGAACTCATTGTCACATATAATTGAGTAAAGAATATAACAGGATTTTAAAAAAGACTAAGTATTTATATAAACAAGAATATCCAGAATCCTCATCATCCTTTTTTTTAGGACATAACCAAGAGCTTTGGAAGAAATGTAAGACCTCTATCTTCAGGGCCAAAGCCAATCTCTAACTAATTGAGGTTAACAAGGAAACTCCTCCTGGGGGCAAGTATCCCATGATTGCCGCCTCCTTCTCTGAAGCAGCTGGTATTGACTACTGTAAGAGACCAAGTATTGGACTAAATGGACCATAATAATTGTCAATCACAGCAATGACCCTGTGCTACAGCAAATTTTGGCAACATGCTGCAAGCACAAATTAGTAATTCTCCATGCAAATTTAAGAGTTAGTAATAAGTACCTAAGCCCAGCAATCTGAGTAGCATGGACATTTACTATACCATTAATTTTCATATTTCTCTTTGACTGTGACATTATGGAGACAAGATGAGTGAAGTAATATCTCTTATGGGACAAGCTTGTTGAAAAAGACTAAACTTTTGAACTCCACAGAGCTCTTCTTCAGCACCATCCCAGCAACACCACCACCACGACATTGTAGACAGTTGCTGTGGACATGTTTTGAAAATGTCTTGTCTACATTGCATGTGATTTTTGACCTTGTGACTTCTATTTAAAACCAATGACAGCCACACACACTACCTCTTTGAATATGCGCCCTTTTCAATTGTGCTCCGGGATATTCATTTTGTTGGGGAAATATTGGTGGTTTGAAGTTAAGCATGGTTCAAAAGGCACCCTGCACCCAGCTTGGCTGCAACTGACTGCACGACTGTGAGAATAATTACCCAGTCAGACTTTATGAAAAATCTATAATTTGGTAAGATGTAAGACCAAAACATTTGTAGCCTGTGTTTGTTTGTTTATTTTTATGTTTTTGGAGGGAAGGCATTCTAATGAAAAGATATTTTCGGTGTATATTTTGCACATAGTGTAGCTGGCATCTTAATAAAGAGATAAGGTCTTAGACACCTTCCTTCCCATTCACAATCTATGGACCACTAACTCTCCTATTGGTGATTAAATAACAGCCCAGTGACAGCTCTAAGAATCGGGTTTATATTTCAAACAAATTCAGAGGTCTCTTTCCATGAATATTCTCTAATATTCACTTAATTTGCTGTTTCCACCAACGCTTAAACCAGTAAACTTGTTTGCCAGAATATACATAGAAAATGAAATCAGCTGCAAGTGCAAAGACAGTGAAATCTTATAAAATTTGAACAAGTATTTGCAGAACAATTTTTTGCAGTATTTGCCAAGCCCTGGTATTTTGTAGCTCAAATTAGTTCTGAAGAGCAATCACTTGTTGTCTTACCTAGTTACCTGATATAGAAGATTTGTTGAACAGATGATCAGTGCTTATTATTAGAAATGGAAGGAATCCCTTTTTTCTTCCCATTTTTACACACCTCCACTAGACTGACTAATATTCAGCCAATATTGAAACAACTATTGTCTCTAACTACAGGAGAGAAAATGGACTGACCAATAGGAGTAGTTTGAAATAACATCTTCATCTCCAAAAGATATTACTTCTATTGTAAAATACTTATACAATAAATATATTTTATTTAAAACCAGTAGATTTACACATCTCCTTTTGGTGGGTTTTTCAATAAAGATGTCTAGGAAAGCATAGTGTCAAGTATCGGGATAGCCATGTTAGTCTGTATCCACAAAAACAACAAGGAGTCCGGTGGTACCTTATAGACTAACAGATTTATTTGGGCATGTTGTTTCTGTAGGAAAGCATAGAAAACACAATGTAAACCTCTAACTTCCTGATAATCTAAGAGTATCAAGTGACAAGATTATATGTAAACCACTTTATAGCACAGAACATCAAGGCCAGAAGCTGGGAATGGGTGACAGGGGATGGATCACTTGATTATTATCTGTTCTGTTCATTCCCTCTGGGGCACCAGGCATTGGCCACTGTCAGAAGACAGGATACTGGGCTAGATGGACCTTTAGTCTGACCCAGTATGGTTGCTCTTATGTTCTTATGTTTAGTCCAATAACTCATTTTCCCACATATATTTTTGTTTCCAAACTAAGTATTTAGCCTTGAAGTATTAGAATCTGATAGTAAATGATCAAATTTAAAATAACTCATGTCAACAGTACAGCTAGTGAGATCATGGCCCCATTAAAGTCAATGGCAAAATTTCAACGGGACCAGGATTTCACACAGCATGCATATAGTTATGGAAATGCATAATCCAGTTTCTCACTTTAATGGCATATGAAACAATTGTATACGAAACATACAGAAGGCCAGATTCCCATCTGGTATAAATTGGTGTAACTCCATTGAAGTTAGTGGAGTTACATCAATTTATACCAACACACACACACACACACTTGTGTGTTATACAAAATTGCTCATGAATACACCTGTATAATCATGCATGGTTTTCTTCTTCTGACCACACATTTTCCATCAGACTGGAAGAAGTAAAAATTCTGATGTACTTTAGACATTATTTCTGGTTATAAAAAAGAAAAATATGTCACAGACACACACCCCTCTCCCCAAACACAGTATTTTAGGATCTGCCTAGCAGAAACAGTGGTAAAGTTATTTGCCTTTAAGCCAGTGATGATAGAAAGAAAAGACATGAGAGAGAGGAAAGGAAAAAAAAGGAAGTTTATTTTCACTGAATGTGTCCATGGAGAATATTCTCAGTTAATATTATGACTGTTAACATAGTATGTGTTATGGGAAAAATACTTATAAAGCTTGGTATGTACATGTAAAGTCTGATAGGTACATGTTGGTCTTGATTCTGGGCTCAGGAAAGACAGCTGCACTAGTGACAGTTTTCCATGTCTCAAGTGATAAATAAAGGGGATCATTTTTTCAGAGCAGTTGCTCTTTCAAGGGACAGAATAATCTGAAGGGATGAGAGCATTTGAGCAAGTTTATAGAGGAGGTAATTGGTAGTCATTGCAAAGCCCTTTGAGGGGAATAGCTTAATACCAATAACAGGTGTTATTCATGTTGCCTCCAGGAGCAATGGATTAAAAGACATGAAAGATGGAAATAGATTCAAGGGAGATGTGTAAGTTTCTTGTGAAGGAGGAGCTTCTCTTCTGGTCTTGGTGCATGTGCACAAGCTACTTCTTTTACAGGTAGCTATTTCCATACCCACATATTTAATTTCTAAAAAAATATTATCTTTATCCATTATTAATAAATTAGATGCTGTCCTAAGAAGGCCACGTGCCCATTTCTGCTCTCAGTTACACCAGCATAAACCCAAAGTAACTCTGTTGAAATGAATGGAGCAGAATTTCACATTTTGTTTGCAGAATGTTAAAAATAACCTCATTCCTGCTAAGAAAGCACATGGTTGCTCTTTGGGCTTCTTATTATCTGTAATATCCCTCTTGTCTGTTTTTTACTTCTATTGCAATTGCTAATGCTCAGTCCTCTCTGGCACTAGGATTCACTGCTATGGATTTTTGGTGTATCTCATTCTGTCTTAACGTTAACTGCTGGTGAGTTGCAGTCAAGCAGTCAATGTGATGCACTTCCAGGCACGATCAGTACTGCTGAAGTAGATGGTTCATCAGTATTGCAGATTCTGATGAACAAGTCCCTCCAAGATCACAGGCTACTTACTAGTCACCCATTAGCCACACACTTCATTGCAAGCCTTAATGTGCACAGTGAAGAATGAACCTTAATTAAAAACAAAACAAAAACCTTAAGCTACCAAGTTAATTGGAGATTCAAATGGTGTCAAAGACTGGAACCAATGCAGCTGCAAAGGTAATACACACCATCATAATCTTCTTTTAATTAAGTGCTTTATTTGATTCTGTTTGGTTAGTGAGCTGAAGGAAGGGAGACAGAATTTATGACCAAAACATGTTGGTGCTTTTTTTCTAAACCAAACCATCATGCAGCATAAACTGAGTTTGCCAAAAATATTTTTAAACTTCATGCTGGTCAAAAACTGAAAAGCATGTAGACTTCTAAAGGCAACAATGTGTTGTGCACCATCCAATTCCTCAAAATATACATAAACACACAATCTTAATTCCAACCTTATAATTTCGTGGGCAGGAATAACACATTCTACCATCTTCAGGTGGAGGTAGGCCTCTTGGATGGCTTTATGCTGGAAGTCAAAAAAGGAGAGTTTGTGGTGCTATCTATTTTCTATTTAGGAGCTTCTCCTCTCATCAGCGTAGGAGCTGAGCACCTTCCAGTAGCGCATTACACATAACTACATGTCTGTGATGTGCTGTTTGTTCTCAGTCTCTCCAAGGAGGAAAAGTGCGTGAGGTGGAGAGTCTTGTTTTGATAGGTTTTATTTTTGTTTGTTTATTTTATAATATATATGCTGCTATATATGGTCAAATAAATTAGCCTTCCACTTGGCGGGAAAGGTGGTGAGGCTTCTGACGGCCCTCAGTGCCTGGGGGAGTTCCTTCCACAGACTCGGACCAGCCGTCGAGAATGTTCTGTTTCCTGCCCAGACAAGAGTTTTCCATTGTGCCAGAATAAAGTTGTCAACCACCATCTTCATCCAGGAGCTTTAGGTGATCTTTTAGATATCCTGAGCCCAGGCAATGGAGTGCCTTGGAGGTCTTGGCTACACTGCTACTAGTGTTTAGGGTACATGTAGCTACGCACTGCATCCATGCTGTGGTATGTAGCTACATGCAGCAGTGAAAAACTGGCAGAAGGGAGGCAGTGGGGAAAGGCTCTGGCAGTGACTGTGGTGAAGAAAGTCTCCAACAGTGGGATACTACACTGCAAAAAATAGTGGGAGACACTGCTTGGGCATGTAGAGAGCCATGTAGGGTACATACCCTAAGGTTCTGGTGTGTCTTTTACTCGCCTAAGCAGTGCCTCACTATCTACATTGCTCTTTAAACACATACTGGGGGGGGGGGGCATGCAGCATATGTACTTTATATGCTGCCATAAGTATAGACATAGCCAGAGATAAGGATCAGAACCTTGAACTCGAGCTGAGGAGCCTGTGCGTGCTTTTGGGTATAGTGATGTGAGTCCAGGGTGTTAATGTTGCCTTAGCTGCTGATAAGGGGGGAGGGATAGCTCAGTGGTTTGAGCATTGGCCTGCTAAACCCAGGGTTGTGTGCTCAGTCCTTGAGGGGGCCACTTAGGGATCTAGGGCAAAATCAGTTCTTGGTCCTGCTACTGAAGGCAGGGGGCTAGACTCAATGACCTTTCAGAGTCCCTTCCAGTTCTAGGAGATATGTATATCTCCATATTTTAAAAAAAAATGTTGATTTTGTTGGTAGGAAATGTACTTGAGCAACTTTAACAGGTAGGTTAACAAAGTTTTATGTTTATCAGATTAGGTCAAACTGGTCTGAGAAAATGCATGAACCAGTCAGAATTTCCATACTGATGCTGAAATGAATATTGTCCAGTTTGGATCTGTACCTCTCTCTCTTCGTGCCCGACATGCTACGGGTTATGGCATCCTCTCCTATCCATTTTATGAGCTTCCAATGCAGTTCAGCACCTTCTTGCATCCCTTCCTCCCTTTGATAAGTTTGTGTGGTTCTTTTCCAACCCCCAATTCTCCTAATAGTCCCTCATTTCCCTTGGCCTAACAGCAATACCTGCTGGCTTCACACCCTGCCTCCCTTCCCCACCCCCCATTTAATCATCAGACACCTTCCTTAGTTCTGAAGATCACCTCATGGATTTGCCATTCTTACTGCCAGAACATATCTCTTGGGTCACAGTGTCAGGGATGAATTGTAATCTCTCATGCTCTGTAGCGCATGCTGAATTAATCAGTGATTGAAGCCTTGCAGAAAGGATTCTAAAACTGATAGACCCTATGAAGAGAGATTCAAATTTAGTGGCACCGTACTGAATGCTCACAAGTGGGAGAGTGAAGAACCTGTGAACCTGTGGCCTAATGGAAAACTGAAGGAATCGGGTATGAAACTGGGGAGCCATTTGAAGGCTGTGAGGAGCAGGAGCTGCTGTAGCATTTTATTTCAGGCTCATGAAAGAAGCCTTTCAGACTGATTCTATGTTGAATGCTTATTTGAACAGAACCATTTGTGGTTCACTTCTCACTATAGGATAGGTATACAATTCTCTGAGATATGTGTCATTTGTGGCAAGAGAAATTATGAAAAAATGTAGATGAGTTTAAGTGGAATGTATTTGTAAACTTACCCCACAGTATAAGAAACTCAGTAAGCATTTTCCCTCAAAAGCTTCAGAGATTTTGAATGACAGAGTGCTGTTGTATGACTTAAGAAATAATATGTTCACAAAACAATTTCAATGGTTCATGCTTTGACTTTTTCAAGTTTTTAGTTGTTTGTTATTTTTACAATTGTACTTAGAGGTCTCAACTAAGATTGGGGTCTCATTGTGTTAGTTGTATGTGTACATAGGAAGAGACAATCTCTACCCAATGAGGTTATAATCTAAAGCCCTGAACATGCAAACATTTACACATGTCCTTAACTTTGCTCAGGTGAGTAATCCCACCTAAGTGCACACAGTCCTGGAGTTTAAGGTCAAATCATCTAGTATAACCTCCTGTATATCTCAGGTCACCAACACCACCCAGCACCCACACACTAACCCCAGCAACCAAAATTAGATCAAAATATTACAGCCCACCAGAGACTAGACTGTTATGTGACCCATGACTAAGTCTTTGCAGGGTCAGGGCCTATATAGACAAGAGTGAGAAAGGGGAAATGTTGTTATCCTCAGTTGACAGATTGGGAAATGAGAGACAGTGAGATTGTGTGTGACCTTGGGCAAGTCAACTGAACTTAGATTTCCTATGTCCCTACTCCCATTCCTTAACCACAAAAAACATCTTTCCTTTCAAACCCCCTCATGCCACCCAGTATTTATCTTTGTTGATATTAGTTAAACTTTCCTTCTAAACTTGAAGAATCTTAAAACAATCTTTTAAAAACCAGCCAGCCTGTTTGAGTGGTTTCTCCATGTTCTCCTACCACTTAGGTAGAGAATCAAACATTATCAGTGCATTTCATTATATAGACATTATTAGCACCAAAGCAAAAGATCAGCTACATACAAAAAGGGGGAGGAAGACACATTATATAAGAGGAAAGATTTGCATGTGTTTAGTATTAAGTAGAGATGCTTGTTTTCTGAGCATTCAAGCTTGTATGGGTTCCCCACTGGGGAAGTGATGTTGCACATGGCTGATATGTTATAAACACAAACTGGCTAACACTTGCTGTATTTACATTGCACATTAGAAGTTTCAGTTTCCATAGGGAATTCCAAATCCCTGCACTTATGGAACCGTTACACTGTGTAGAGATGTAACAAGCCTCCACTGTGTTCCTCAGCCAGTTGGAAACAACGGGAGAAAAAATAAATATTTCTTCATTCTACTTGGTAAAACAAAAAGCTTTGAATAAAAAACAGACAAGTCACAAAAATTATAATAGGGTAACAAAACAACCCCTCAGATAGGCAGGGATCATTCCTACTGAAAGCAAAGTATGGTTTTACCCATTATTATTCAAATCTTAGTTGTTCAACAAAGTCCTTTCTGCTTTTTGCTCATCTCTGGTTGCTTTGCTGGTAGAAGTTTTCCTAATGATACCTAATGTAAAAAGTAGAAGGTAATCCTGTTCGCCTAGATTATATTCCCGGTCTCCATTCCCTGTTTCTGTTGTCCATGGCTGCGTGTGAATCTCTATATGTATAATGGGGACTTCCTTTGTGTACTCAATCTCTGCACTACTTGGGCTTCGCCACTGGTGTAAGCAGTAAGTGGGCTCAACTCTATCAAAACCAGTAGAATTATGCTTGCTTATATCAGTGGTGAATGTGACCCCTAGTCTCTAATTCATTGGTTTGTAAAGCTCTTTAAGATATCTTAGTGATGAAAGGTGCTATATGAACCCAAATTCTATCCGTTAACTAATATAACTTATTAATTTATCATCTAAAATTTTTAAAGAACACAAATTAATGGAATTACAAAGTGTCATTTGACAAAAGAGTGTGACTATGTTGAATGATGTGAGTTTTCAGTCTGCTCTCCTCTTGGAAACAAATTGGAGTGCTTTAGCACATCTTCACCTTGCACTCTATTTGTGATTACTACAGTGACTTCTTTTTGTTCTGTGTTTGAGTTCTGTAAGAGTCAAGGGCTCATCTGTCATGTTCTATAGATAATCTCAGAAACACCTTCCCAGACAAGGTACGAACCCCAGGGCTGTTTATATGCATGAAAACTTTTCTCTCCACAGAGGTCACTTTGGAGTAAGATAAACCAGTGTCATCAAATATGCAGTGTATATTACAATGACTGGCACTGCCGTTGTAATACCTATTCTGCATTGCATTGGGAAGTACTGTTTATGTCCTCAGCTCGATCATCGCTTTAAAAATAAAATGCAACATGGCCAGACTGTAAGCACTGTCACAGTTCAAGTGTAAATAAAAACACAGATTATAGCTATCATAATTTCTCATTACTGAGATGACAAATCGTATTTTTTCCTGTCTGCTGATAGTTAGAGAGTAACTGATGTACAGATACTTCAGTTATAAAACAGATACAATATAATAGGCCTAGTTAAACAGAAGAGATATCTGGCTTCAGAGCCATGGAAGGCTGAGATTTTCCACACCTTCTGGTTGCCAAAAGTATTTTACGTGAATCAGACCCCAGGTTGTGTTTATGTAGCAGTGACAGTGGTACTCCCTCACAGTATTTTACATTAGCTCAGAGGAAATGCTACTAGAAACTGTTTGGGCGTTCACTGTACAGGACTGTCCCTTTCAAAACTTGCCAGTTTTACCTAAAGTTAATAAATGGGGTTACCTGAGTATTTGCAGGAATCCCTTGTACTTCCAATGGTAAGAATTACTTCACTGGGCTTTGGGTCAGTCCCGTAGTTATCTAAGGCAAGTTTTTAAGGCCACTACAATATGTACCACTTACAAGATCTTAAAGTGACACTAGTGCGATGTCTTACAATAACCTGGTAAATGAACTATAGAGCTACCACTGTCACTCTCTACTTCATCCCTATATGTTTGAAATCCAGCTGGCCAAAATACAAATGTACGTTAATTGTTTTACAGAATTTTAGGTGAAGGAAAAAGAATAGATACACATCTTTGAAAAAGTCCCTCCAAAATATTTAGCATGCATATTCTGCCTCCACGGCTGTTTTGTTTTGTTAAATATCCTGTATGGAGTACAATTTACTTCTCCATTTAAAAAAACAAAAACAAAAAAACAACCCTGTTCCATTCTGTTTTGGTTTGTGGGGTTCTGTTGTCATTTCTTCCTAAAGTGCTGTTTCCTCACATTTGCATCTACCAACCTTTTTAATGTGATATTCCATTTAAACTGCCTTTTAATTGTATGTGCTGCCTTGGCAGAACATGACTGATGTACTAGCGTTAATTAGGGCTCCAGTCAGCAGCCTGTGCCAGCTGGAAACTGAGAAACAAGCGTAAATTATTCTGTCATCAATCAGCTCGAAAATGTTTGAATCACTAATTAGTTTGCAATTTGGGTGACAGTTTATCTGACGCAGGCGGTGTCAGAAACTTCAGATCTTAGATGAATAATTTGCCAGCAACAAGCACATATTCCCTGCTTTTAAATACATGAAGGTTTATCTGCATGTTGAAAGGTGGCTCAGCAGTCTTCATTAACTTCCAACTGGGACTATGTAAATCAGGAATCAGTGTGAGACACTTCAGTCTGTGGTGGCTTAGCAGATGATATTTAGAAAAAGAAAGCCTCTTTTCTCTCTTTTTTTTATTAATAATTCATAAACTGATAGACGAGGATGTTTGGGCTTTAGCAGCTTAAAAAAAATCACAATGGTAAAAAAAAAAAAAGGCAATCACACCCTTTTACATGAAAATTAGTTGTGCTGCATCTTGCTGTTTAACTGATTTCTTCTCCTCCACTGTCATGTGGCTGGAATGTTAAGCAGCAAGTGATTAGCCCTTGTCCTTTAAAGCAGGATGATTACTGGAGTTTTATTAAATGGCAGACTTGTGTTTCCATTTAAAGGGATGAGGGGGGAAACAAGAAATTGCTAACAGGAAGTATAAAAGGTTATCCGTGTCTGAAAAGTAGAAACTATTTTACATTATAAATACAGTCAAGAGGGTCTTAACATCTCTGTTATTCTTATCTATAAGAGAGATAAGTTTGATATCTTGCAACAGATACAACCCTTGAATGGTCCACAGATAAAACAAAATTGTAGAAGCAATTTAATGAGAGAGTTAGTATTACTTTGTAGATAGGCCTATATGTCTTCTGCATATGCATCAATTTATCTTAATTTGAAAAGATTGGAGAGATATAATTGCAAGAGATCAGTATTCAGGAGACCAATTAACTAGCCCAGTTGCCAAATCAAAGATGCAGGTTAGGATATGATTTTAGAATTCCCTGAGGTTGGCACAGACAATGCTCTCAATACCTAGATTGCCAGTAGGGAGAAAGAAGTGGGGGGTAATGACATTGTGTAATTATGATTAGCTTGTGCTGCTCTGTAAGCACATCACAGCAGTAGCATAGGAGTGCAGCTGTTTGATAGGGGTAGTTGAAGGAGTTTGAAATAACAGACTAGTGATGGGTTTGATGAAAGTCCCTTTTCTTTTTGGACCCAAGTATTTCTGCAGCTAAGCCGTATTTATTACAGGCAGAGCTGGTAGCACCACCTAGAGTTAACTTTGCCTGACATTTCCCATTATGAGACATTCTGGCTTAAAACTTTACCAAACTTTAGCTGGTTGAGCTAAAATTTTCCATCCCAGGTGTCTGACTCAGGCTGAATTATTTTTGGAGAAGTTTCAGCAAAAATGGTTCAGCTGTTTCTGAGAACAACTAGAGAAATATATGTTGTTCTGGCCATGTTTAAAAAAAACCTCATTACTACTGTTTTAAGAAGCATAGCACCTCCATGCTTTGAGGCAGTGACTTGAAATTTAGCAAGATGGTTGCCTTTTTGCCAGGGTTGTCCCTTTGTCTGTTTCCAGAAAAACTGCCCAAATTTAGCCGGTTTATAAGCCTTTGAAAATTCTCAGTTACACTTACTCATTAAAGACTTGATAGAATATGACCGCTACATTCTCCAAGGATTTCATTTGCCCTGAGCATGCTCCAAACAGGTCTGCAATGGCTGAACCTCATTCATAGCACAGGATGGACCATTCTCTGGGAATGAATCAGAGCTGTGTACTATTTGAAGTACCAGGGATAGGCAGGTGTAGGCCTGCCCAAAAATAAAGGCCTCTTCCTTATTTGATGGGGAGGAGCTACTGGACACAGGCAACAACTGTGTATGGGAGACAACAAATGAAAAAACAGGAGTGGGGCGAGGTCAGAGGTAAAGAATCAATGAACCAGAAGGGGACACTGAGCAAGGAACCCTGGACAGTGCCCACTGCTCCTCAATGGCATCCAAGGAGGCAGTGGAAACTGCCCAGAAGTGTGATTGGACAAGGGAATGGAAATAGGCCCCATAGTCACAGAACATGTGCGCACACACACACACCGCCGATCCAGCTTCCTCCTCTTGGTGTGATGGATGGCCAGTGAGGTAGACCAGGAGGTCTTACAACTTTGTGGGGCCACGGATGGGGTGTGAGTGGATCAGGAGGTGCAGAGAGAAGTGCAATCAGAACCTCAGTAACAGGGTCGGGAGAAACTGGAAGAGGAGCTGCAATCTAATGCATTCCACGTAGATGTGCACCAGGCTCTCCCTCTTGCCACAGAAAGGATGGAAAGTATGTAATGAATGAGGAAGGGGACTGCAGGAAAAGAGAGGATGGTTTAGTGGTTAAGACCATTGAATGTTGCCCTGAAGAACCGGCTTCTATCCCTTCCTCTGCCACAGAGTTCCTGTGTGATGCTAAGCAAGTCACTTAACCCAAGCTTTTCATGGCTGGTCATTACAGTGTGTTCTTTATTTTCTGGGTGCTCAACCTGAGTCCTTGGGGCCTGATGTGCAGAAGCGCTGAGCACTCACAACTACAGCTGTAGTCAATGAGAGCTGTGCTTTGAATGTGTAAAATGCTAAGTACTCTCAAAAATCAGGTTTCAGATATCTCAAATTTGTCACCCAAAATTAGTGGACACTTTTGACCTTAATCTCTCTGTGTATCAGCTCCCCATCTTTATTGCCCCAAAATAGAGATATACGATCCCCCTCCACTTCATAGAAGGGTTGTGAAAATAAATATATTAATGTTTTTCAAGCACTTGGATACTGTAGTGATGAGTGCCATAGAAAAGCTCATGAGGAAATTTATAATTCTTTATATCAGGCAAGGCTTGAATAGTGTGCAGAAAATAGAGCATGGGGCCACACATTGACCAATGAAGATAAGGCAAAATAGTGAATAGCTTCTCATTCAGTTTGCACTGTCCATTCTAGGTACTGAATGAGGGAGGAGTCTGGTGGCGAAAAATAATACGTAATCATGTAAATAATGTCTCAAAATGCAAGAGCACAAGGGAGCTGATGTAAGGTTGTTCTGGCTTCTCTTTATCTACAAAATCCATTGTTGTTTCATTCAATATTATGTTATGGACACTTTTTTAGAAGACAGCTGGTCTTTAATATATTGGACCTTTGGCTCTTTGAATTAACTTTCTTTAAAGGACAGCCATGTTCTGCAGCTGTTAAAGAGAACCTGAGTACCAACAATAGACTGGTATTTATATTAAAGAAATGCGAATTTAGCTGTTAAAAATAATAATAAGGTGGCGAATTATTCTAGTTATAAAAACAAAGGAGTCCATCTAGAGTTCTGCTGCTGTCAGGAACTGTCCTCTGAGAAGCCATGTTATAGTTGAATGAAGTTGCTGAATGAGAGCTCTGATTGGTCAGCTGGAAGAGGTCCATTTTCAAAGGTTATTCAGTTGTCTCGGAACTTGTTGCTAAATTAAATCCTGCTGTGGTCAGGGGAAGGAGGTGAGCCTAAATGATAATGAACTGCATAGTTCAGCACCATTCTCCTGTAATACGAGGAATATATAAGTAATTCTACTACACCAGTCAACAGAGTGAACTGTTCCTCTAACTCATCAAGGAGAAACCTGTTTATTTTTAAAGAACTGAAATATCATGAGTCATATTCCCTATGATTCTTGTGGGGAACTGGTGACTAGAGCTGGTTGAAATTTTTCAGACAACTAGTTTATTCATCAAAAATGCAGTTTTGGTTGACCTGAAATGATTTGAAAATTTGACATGACTGACTTGAATAGTCATTGGGTCAGAGAAAGCGTGAGAATGACTCTATAGCCTGGCAGGTGAATGCCTTAACCACACAAGTTCAGATCCATGCTCCAATGGCAATGCAATTATTTATACACAGTGGAACAGCTTCAGCAGGAGAACTTCAGAGTATAGCCAGTGGCTAGGCACTCTCCTGCAATGCAGGAGACTCATGTTCAAATCCCTCCTCCATATCAGGCAGAGGGGGGAACTGAACCCACTTCCTACATACCAGGTGTGTTACCCTACCAAAGGGCTAAAAGGTTATAAGGGAGGCAGCAGCACCATCTCTCTTCTAACCATTTTGGGAATCTTCCCCTTTATTTCCTTTTTTTTATGCTTAAAAAGTGCCCAGAAACGAAATGGTTAATTTTGGGTTGAATGAAACATTGTTTGATCTGTAACAAATTTTTTGTTGACTTTTTCAATTCATCTAATTTTTTTGGAATTTTTCAATTTGATTCATATTGAACCCATTTTTTTCTATTTTTTTTAAATGCCAATGAACCAAAAAAATCAGTTGTTAGCCTAGATGACCTTGTTTTCTGTGTGCATGGTTTTTATACCTCTTTATGGTATTAGCTCTGACTATACTTGAGATGAGCCTTGAACTGATGGTTGTGTGAACTCACACTGCATCTGTGGACATCCCACCATTTTATGTGAAGCTGGCAGATAAGCATGCTTTTATCTGTATTGCTTCCCCTGAAATATATCATGGTTAATGTTCCCCAACTTTTAAGTTGTTCCTCAAAGGTCCCTAAGGTGCTTCTAGAATGTGGGCCCTCTACTCTTTCCCTTCCCTTCCATTCTTTTTTCTTTCCTTTTAATTGAGACCTCCTCTTCTTTCTGTGTGTCGGTATTTTATTATGGTATTTGTGTTTATTCTCTTGCACAGCACTTCTAGCACTTTGGCAGTGGGGAAGATGAATGACATTATATAAATAACATGATTACCTTTTATACGTAAATAAATATTAGAATCAAGAGGTGAGCCACTCCAGGTGACTGGACAAGAGACCTTCTCAACTGTTCCCCCCCACCCAATCATTGTTTTAGAATGAGATCAGTTGTGTTCATGGAAAAAACACCCATTTGGTGCTTTTGAAACTTCAAAACCTACCAGTCTTGTCCTCTTCTGCAAATACAAACAAATCCATGCTCTCTAATTTGCTTCCTTGTTTCCCGACACTTAAAACTGTTAATGGGGTCTCTTGCTTAGTGAAGAAGGAAGGGGGGGGGGTCAAGATCTGAGTGAGCAACTTTAAGGGAAATATGTTAAGAGTTTTAGATAAGATTAACTAGAGTAATGTGAATTATGAACACAGCGAGGAAGAGAGAGTTAGGGGGAAAGGATTTCAGGCAACATCTCTGCCCCTCCCCCCCAAAAATATACTAATTTATCAACAGATCAGTGGTAGTAAGAGACCAGACTAAGAACAAAACGGGTACTTGGAACCATTGGAATCATTAGTCGGTCTAGATTTATATAGAGGTAACTGAGAACAGAATTTGGCTCTGAGTCTCTAGTCTGTTGTTCAATTTGGTCTCTGTCTACTGATGTTCTCTATTCTTTTAAGCAATTCTCTTAGCCAAGGCCTGACCCAGCTCCATTGACTTAATGGGAATCTTTTCATTGATTTCAGTGGACTTTGCAGCAGGCCCCCAGCTAGAAGACAAACTGTAGACTTTCAGTTATGTCTATATGATTTCAAAGACCATCTCTATACTTCCAGTATACAGTCATAAATCTTATTCACAGCTGGGACTGATCCATGCAAACCTTTTATTTGTGGAAATCTCAAAAATCCTGAGTGACATCTATATCAGGTGCGTACTTACAATACTCATAAAAGCATGAATGCTTCAGTCAATCCGTTGGAATCAGTGGAATTACTCCAGATTTACACCACTATAAGTAAGTGCAGAATATGGCTCTTTGTATGAAATGATGGAGGGAGTTGAAGGCTTCTTCTGAAAAATTCTTGAATTTCCTTAGTTTGAGATTATCCCCTTTTTTACCCATTCAAAACTTTCATTTCAGTACCACAAGTGAGTTGTGCATTGTTTGGATTTATTGAAAATGAAGTACTGGGCTGAGTATTCCTCAGCTATTTCATGTCAGTTGACATGACTTCATTTTATATAATGATGGACTTTTTCCCTCATATGTGATTCCCTTCAATTTTGTTATATTTTGTAAAAACAATTCACTTCCTTGGGTTCATTTCCAAAAGGGCTCAAACAACCCGTTTTTGCAGATGTGAATTGCTTCTGCAATTTTACACTCAAAATGAATTATAGGTGCAAATCAGAGCACATAACCCTCTGTATATTGTCCAATTTGCAAGGCCAGTCAGGTAGCTGGGGGATGTGCCAGATGCTCAATGTTCAGCAAGTGTGCTTGACACTCCTTGTCACGGTGTTGAGAAAGAGATAACGCTGGCAAAGCTTTACTTCAGAGCAGTACAAAGTGGAGATTCAAGTGGGAGGCATTTTAATTTTTTTTCCAGAGGTGGATGATAGTGAGAGATGATAGTTGGAGAAGTAGCCTGTGTCATAAGGTACTGCTGTACCTGGCATTTACCATTCCAGCCAACATCCTGTGACACAATATCTGTAGATATATTATTTGCACAGTTTCTTCACAATCCCCAGAATTTAATTAATTCTGTGCTCCTCCAGATCCTTATCTGCCTGTCCCCCAGCCCCATATCAATTAATTATGGACCCCACCAGCCTCAACATCAACTAATTATGCCCCTCCTGGCCTCACATCACTTAATTCTGGCCCTAATCCACACATATGCCCTTAAACATATCTGCCCTAGCATCCCAACAACTTTGTATCCCCTCAGCCACACATATTGCCCCCAATACATCTCTGCTCCTTCTTTTTCATCCTTTTCCCAGCTCTAGGGGAACATTCCCCATTTTTGCAGGTGGGGAAGAACAGAGAGGAGAGGGAGAAAGAAGCAGAGCCACCCTGAGCTGCTGGGCTCTTTCTTCTTCCTTCTCCCGCTTCTGCTATTGTGCAATAAATAAATAAATAAATACAATTTTAATAATAATAATTAAATACTGCTCCTGCTTCCGTACCCTAAAACTCCTCTCAGCTCTTGAGAAGGGTATAGGTGGAGAGCTCTGACTGTCACCTGTGATGGTTGCCCCCTCAGGAGGTAAAGGAGTGGAGAAGGCAATCAATCAACTTTCCCTGTGGACTGATGGGTTTTCCATGCAGGAGGTTCTGAAAACCCATTGTCTCAGGGACAACCTTAGAGTTGGCAGGGGTGCAGGAAGGACACTTCTCTTTCTTCCTGCTGGGAGAGGGAGAGAGCGGGATGCCCCTTTGTGGCCCAGCTCTTCAAAGTTCCTACAGCTGGGTCCTGGCAACAGGTGGGGGAGGACCATGCTCTGTTTCCTGATGGGGTGTGAGCAGCTGTTGTTCCTCTGTCTGGTGACTGCTTGTCATTGGAGGGTGTTACATCTCTTTTTAAAATATGTCATTTGTTATACCCTGTCAGACGCTGTCTGGTCCTTGCCAGTGACCTGGCAGCTATCCTCCAGCTCAATGTGATATACAGACTTAATTATAGTGACTGGCCCCAGTTATGGGAGGGTGGGCTGTGGGGATACACAGATGACTACATAAACAGAGTAGAGAACTTAGAGGGACCCATGAGAGGGAAGATGAAAAGTTCCTCCCTTTCTGCTTTCTAGGAAGGGCCTACAAAAGACTGGAGAGCAGAAAGAGCAGTTCAGAATGAGCTAGGAAGAGAGCCTCCAATGGCTCTGAGGGTACATCTACACTACAGCGGGGAGTCGATTTAAGATACGCAAATTCAGCTACGTGAATAGCGTAGCTGAATTCGACGTATTACAGCCGACTTACCCCGTTGTGAGGACGGCGGCAAAATCGACTTCTGCCGCTTTTTGTCGGCGGCGCTTACTACCACCTCCGCTGGTGGAGTTAGAGCGCCGATTCGGGGATCGATTGTCGCGTCCCGACGGGACGCGATAAATCGCTCCCCGAGAGGTCGATTTCTACCCGCCGATTCAGGCGGGTAGTATAGACCAGGCCTGAGATATGCTGCACCTGTGCAAAGCAGCACAAAGCCCTGCTGGGAGAAGATAGGCCTGAGGAAAGCATAAAGGTACCACAAAACTGGATAAAACTGAACTAGATCTAAAAATGATCTTGCTAAATGTAACAGTTTTCCTCATACTCTTTTACAAAGATAAAAACCTACGTAGCAGCAGATGGGAATTAACTCCAGGTGTTCCCCCCCCCCCAGTTGTTATTTGAAAAGCGTATTTATGACATTGCAGTGTCCATTTTAACTATTTCTAGGCTACTTTCTTGTTGGTCACCCTCAGATTGTTTGTTTGCACATATATCTAGGCTTGATTATTGGAATTCTATTTCAGCTAGCCTGAAAAATTCTTTAAAAGGCTTCAATTAATATTTTCCTACTACTGTTATTGAGATATTAGCAACTGAAAAAATGTGGCTGTTCCACCATAAACTTTTTATTACATTCGATTTAAATTTCAATTTCTCTTTTTAAAGATGTTGGGATTTTTTTGCTTTCACATTACAAAAAATATCAGGCATAGGACTTTTTATTCATGCAATTTATTACCCTTATAGTCTCACATAGGCCTTGAGGTATTGTGACAACAGATATCTCAGTAAGACAGTTTGGAGTAAAGATAAAGTGTTGTAGAGCATTTTCAGTAGATCAAAAATATAACTTGATGTGTATCACCATGAATCTTTGCTAAAAATGTTTCTTTTGTAATTAAATTACTACTCATTACCTTTGAACATATATGCATATTTTATGCAATGTTTTTTCTCTCATACACTTTTGAGAACTTAATAAAAGCAAATTATATAATGAAAGATTCATCTTCTCTTTAAGAACCAGATCCTTAGCTGGTATAAATCAGCATAGCTCAGATGAAGATTATATCAGGTAACACCAGTTTAGGGTCTGGTCCCCAACTTTTAAGCAAAACATTGATAGTTAAAACTCTCCTCAAAAACTGTCAATTTATTTAACTAGACATGTGGTCAACTTAGACATGAATTTTCAAATGCAATATGACTGCAAAATAAAGACCAGTGCAATTTGGGTTTGCTTGAGCAAAGGCTTGCTGTCATAGAACAGGGAAGTGGTAGACAAGCCTGGTGCAACCAACCATTCCTGAAACATTGTATTCAATGCTGAGCATCATATAAATAGAAATACACTGATAAATTGGAGAGAATTCAGAGAGGGGCACTAGAAATGATAGGTGGCTAAGGAGGTTGGCTGAAGTTTAAGAGCTAAGTTTGAGATTTTTAAAGCAGAGCAGGGGATTTAAGGATAGATTCAGAAGGGATTTAAATGGAAGATATGTGGCTAAATCCTCTGGACTGATTTGAAAATCTCAACCTAATTTTTTATAGTGATCTGACTAATCAGTGTCTAAGGCAGGACATTACAATAGTCTGTATAGATACTTGGGAAACTCAGAGGAGAAGGCTGAATTATTTAGGGGCATAACCAACAGTAAACGAGGAAAAGATTAAAAAAGGGAAAAGCTATGTTCAATATAAAAGAATTTCTCAACAGTGAAGATAGATTAGACTGTGAAATAGTTTCCCTAACAGTTGGGCTTCAATCATTCCCTTTGGGACTTTTAAAACTAGATGGGACAAAGTACTGGAAACTATACCAGAGGGATAAATCCTGCACTTATAGAAGGATGGAGTGGATGATTTATATGTTTATTTAATTCAAGTTATAGCAAATGAACTGTCCATTTATCTCATTGTTTTTTCAATACTGAAATACCCAAAAGTAAAATTTTAGATTGACATGTATAATAATTAATAAATGTTATACAAACTAATAAACCATTCTTTACTTGCATTATTGGGCAACTAATATTTTAAGCATCATCATAACCTCATCTCCAGCCTTCAAACCTCCAGCCTACATCCTTCAAACCACATTTTAATTCCCAAACTCTTCTCCAATGACTGTTGAAATAGATGGATCTTACAATGTGTCTAGAACAGTGGTGGGCAACCTATGGCATGTGTGCCAAAGGCAGAGCTGATTTTCAGTGGCACTCACACTGCCCGGGTGTTGGCCACCGGTCCAGGGGCTCTGCATTTTAATTTAATTTTAAATGAAGCTTCTTAAACATTTTAAAAACCTTATTTACTTCACATACAATAGTTTAGTTATATATTATAGACTTATAGAAAGAAACCTTCTAAAAATGTTAAAATGTATTACTGGCACACGAAACCTTAAATTAGAGTGAATAAATGAAGACTCAGCACACCACTTCTGAAAGACTGCCGACTCCTGGTCTAGAAGATGAACACATTGGTGGTCAGGCACACCAGGGAGAGAAGTTAGTTTTTAAGTCATGGTAAATAACTCGGACCACAAGCTAAACAAGTTATCTGAGGATTTCCCCTTAACTTCGAGCATGTACTTCAGCTCTTTACAGAAGAGAGATTGATATAAGCACATGGTTAAATGCTTTTCAGTATTGGGATCTCTATCATGGTGCCCATATAAAATTCTACCAAGTTATTACCTACTATTTCCAAAGCTCCAGGTAAAAAAATAAACTTAACATAATGAAAAAGTATACCCTGGTATTATTGGGGAGTGGTAACCATTTCCATAAGCAAGTTTGAACAGAGTTTTCTGTATAATAGCTGAATTGTCAAAGAGCTCTAAATTGCATATTTATAGACAGATTGCCTTGAAAACTGCTGCAACAGCAAAGCCTGAGGTAGCGTTATTGGTAGTTATTTGGTCCAGTGCAGACAATAACTTCTGAGGTGAACACATGTGGCCTGCCTGATGTGTGGTGCTGTGGTGTGCATAATCCACTCAGATACTCAATATCCAACCTTCTGAAATAAGGTACTAGATAGGAACCTAGTTCTTTTATGTTTTGGAACCTAGCACCTTTTAGTGCTGGTATTACTATCGTGTTTATACACCTCCAAAATATATCATTTCTTGAAATTATGTCAAGATGTCAGTCAGTACCAATGTTCTGGTACCATTCACAGAATCCACTTTTGTGTGTTTTACTTCTCAGAATAACATAACTGCAGGCATGGCACTTGCCCATTATTCACAAATATCTGTAGACCATCTCTAGTGATAAGATATTTTTACTAAGTAAAAATTCATCACTAAAACTCGTGTTGCTATGTCACCTGACGAACCTGTTCTACTCTTGTTTTTAATTGGAGAACTAAGACATTTGTAGGTAGGTTACAAAGAAATTCCAGTGTCAGAATGATGTGCAGTTCTGTTTTATGATATGGTAATATGTTTAGTATTTAGGCCCTGACATTACAAGGCTCCATATAGGTGGAGTTCTGGTCCCATGCAGTGCCCCACAGACTTCTTAGGCTTAGTCACAGACATCTTAATCTCTCTCTGTGGACTCCTCATCCAATCTCAATCTCCCTAGAACCTCCTTCCTGGCTCCTTGCCCCTGACTCCCCATCCCTCTTTTTTTCTCAACCAGTTCTAATCTCCCTACTCCCCCACCCCAACTCCTCATCTGATCTCAGTGTTCTCTCCTTCAGCCATCTGTCTCTGTCTCTCCCACATGTCCCTCAGAGGCTTCCAGCTCCCCACATTCCCAACCTCGCCTGCCTGTCCCAGGCTCCTCGCCCAGCCAGTCCTGGGGATGGAGCATGCTCAGTTGCTCTGTGGGGATGGAACATGGGCAGTCTGGTCAGCACTAGGAGCTGTGAGAAGCTCAAGCATGCTCTGTTAGGACAGAATCCTTGGAGATGTTAGCTGTTAAAATTGATGAAGTCTCTCTTGAGCATGTGTGAACTGTGATTTTTTTCCCAAAGGCTTATAAATTGGCCAGATGTGGGTGAATTTTCACAGGGATGACAAAAGACATAGCCCTGACACAAAAGCCAAGTTTAAAGTTCTTCTTCCAAAGCATTTGGGGTACTAGGTGTTCTCAAAGAAAGGTCACCCAAAAATTTTAACCCAGGCAAAACAACATATTTTTCCCTGCTCTCATTCTTGGAAATGGAAGAACCATTTTTTTCCTAAAATTTGCCAAAATAATACAGCCTGAGGAAGACAACTGGCATGCAAAATTTCAGCCCAAATGATTAAGTGTTGGCAAAGTTATAAGCAACTGAAAGCAGAATTTTGCAATTGGAAGTGTTAGAAAAACTTGATAATAGGAAGCGCTACCAACACCACATATACATGTGGAAATCTGTCTCTAAGACAGGCTAGTTAGAGAGAAACTTGTCAACTTCATGTATGTGGCATCTTCACCTGGTCCCCTCAAGTGCTGAAACTGCTTCAAGATGAGAGAGAGCTTCATCTAACATGCTCATTAAATTGGAAAGCATTTTGAACATTCTGCCACTTTTGTCAGACTCTGCCAAGAAACAAAATCTTCACTTTTTACTAGATACTTGTCATGCCAAGAGGGATTCAAATAATTTCTCTGCAGGCTGGAGGTCAAATTCTTCTGCATTGTTTTCCTGTATCTGAAAAACAACTTTTTTTGTGAGCAGGATGGAAAGCTGCTTGCTCATTCATCTTAGTTTGATTATTGCATTTCTGAATAGTCATGTGGCAGTTACTTATAAGGGATAATTCTCTGATTTGTTTTATTTAATGACAAGTAAAGTGGTGAAACAACATCATTTAACAAAATAAGAAATTTAAAACTGTTGGCAGTGGATTTGATTTGAGTGGCAATTTATATTTGTTTAGTACAGAAGGGTTTAATCACACTTTTTGTTTCAAAGCCTGGAAAAGTTACATATTATTTATCTCATTTAATATGTTTAAGCAAGAAGATCAGCCAAGACACAGTATTTCATTTAAAAAGAAGTACCCTGGTGGCAGTAACAACAGTATCAATTATAGAAATGTTAGTAACAATGAAAACATTCAATTTCCCAAGAAAGGTCAACAGTAAATCTATCCAAAATGTATACAGCTCATAAAAGGAATGGGTTTGCAACCGTGATTGAAACAGATGTTCACGAATTCAGCATTTAAAACATGAAGACACTATAAAATAAATGAAGAGAAGATTAATTTAACAAGTTAGTTCAAGAACAGAATGAGGGAAGTGAATGAACAACTACTCATACAATTTAGAATGATTTTTTTTGGGGGGTACACGTGCTGATATCAGTGGGGTTGCCTGGATATAAACGGATGGCAGAATCTGGTGCATTGGAACAGGAAAGGAAGCTAGCATTAGAAGAATTCCCTATTTTGCTGTATTAAGAGAATGGAAAGACAGTGGCCTAATTCTCCTCATTTACAGTTGTTTACACTGCTGTAACTCCATTGATTTCAGTGGAGTTACTCATGATTTACATTAGTGTAAGACGGAACAACACTGATGTGATGTGATGTGTGAGCCAAATCAAGTCCACAAGTGTCAACAGCACAGTCCTGTACACGGTCATATTTTCAAATGAAATCCAGCTGCATTTGTCTGTTGAAGGCACCGATTATCCTTACATGCCAATCCACAGCTATGGAGAAAGCCTGTAGAGGTATTTTTCTATCTACTTGCTCTGCATTCCAGAAAATTTAAGATATTTTTATTTAAAACAAATTCTTGGTTTTTCCACCTACATCTCTGCTGTGGAGCACAATCGTCATGGAGAATTGATTAAGAGCCTTAAAAATTAGGCATCCAACTATATATAGATCATCAAAGTGTTGCAAAGCCTCACTGAGGTGGACTCCCCGTTGTTTCAGATTGCCACACAAAAGTTGTAACTGGTTCAGCATGCAACAGTGCACCACAAAACCGACAAAGACCAAAATGAATATAGCACATTGCTGCTGTGCAAACTCCGTCGGCTCCCTGTTTGCTTTACGATCAAATTCAATATTGAGGTCAAATTATCTGTCTAATCAGTTGATTCTCCAACTTTTTTTTATTGTAAAGAACACTTTATAGGAGATTCTCTCTGGACTACTTCCCTTCCCAACTGTCAATACTCTACTGCTTTGTTCTCAAAATATTTCATTCTGCAGACCACTGACAATCCATAGACCATAGTCTGAGAACTACTGATACAGTAAAGTGTCTAACCAATAGAGTACTTTCTTTTTTCAATGCAGGAGTAGGGGTTTTAGCCTTAATTACTTGGCAATTCACACATATACTGTTCCTCCTTGATCAAGATAATAATCATGCTTCAAGTGAACAAAAAAAGGAACACAAAGAATGACTTAAAACAATACAGATATCACAAAGCTGAATGCAATGCAAAAGAACTATAGAAACAAAGAGTTCATTATTATCACAGATACATTAAATATTAACATATAGTGGAATCTTCCATTTAGAAGTTTACAGAGAAAGGGGGGGGGGGTAAGGAGACAAAAATCGAAACCCCTTCCTCCCAGTGAAGAAAGTACAGCTAGCCAAACATACTTTTTCATCTCATGAAGAAATACATTTTTGGTGCTAGTTAGCCTCTTTCCTATTTACCTCCCCTTCCTGTCAGAATCTATTAATATTCAGTTCTGGTTAAACCTGTCCTGAATGCATATGTGTCTTTTACAAAGCATAATTGTGATAACTAGAGTGACAGCAAAGCTGTTCTCCAAACAAGGTCAAACACATCTCAATATAGGCCCAATCCTATAGTTCTTCTTTATTCAAGCACTGGGAATTTTGCTGAAGTAAAAGACTGTAGGATCGGGCCCATGCAGTTCCAAATTACTGTGCTGGGTTGTGTCTGCGTGGCGATGCTTGCAGGCCTGTATTTTATAATTGTCTGTGCTGTCCATTGGAAATTACGGAGTCTGTGAGCTAGTTTTTTAATCCATTGATATTTTAAATAGTCATTTTAGAATATTTTATCTGAAAGGATTTTTTCAAAAGTATTTCCTGAAACCACATTCAGGGAAGTTTAAAGGTATTTCTTCATTAAAAGATTTTATGTACGAGCTAGTCTTTTGAGCTTTTTATAACATACTTTAGAAAAAGAGCTTGAGATAGCAGAATATACAAAACCAAACAACAATATGCTAATATAAAAAACATAGAAGGAGCTTAGGTTAGGTAGCAATTTACTGCTTCAATATTCAAAGCATATGCATAGTACAGGGGTTGGCAACGTTCGGCATGCGGCTCCCTGGCGGGCCGGGCCAGTTTTATTTACCTGCTGACGTGGCAGGTTTGGCCGATCGCGGCCCCCACTGGCTGTGGTTTGCCGTCCTGGGCCAATGGGGGCGGCAAGAAGCCGCAGCCAGCACATCGCTCGCCCGCGCCGCTTCTCGCCGCCCCCATTGGCCCAGGACGGCGAACCGCGGCCAGTGGGGGCCACAATCGGCCAAACCTGCCACATCAGCAGGTAAATAAAACTGGTCCAGCCCGCCAGGGTGCTTACCCTGGCGAGCCACGTGCCGAACGTTGCCGACCCCTGGCATAGTATATATTTACTTAGTAATTGAATGCTTGGATAGATTGATCCTTAATATAGCTACCACATTGGTTTCTCTTGATAGTTTACTTTTCTCTTGGAAGGGCTGAGTGTATTGCTGAAGGATGTGCATTTACAGGCTTGATTGGGACTCCCGGGCAGTGTTTTTCAAGACAAGATACACATTGGAAAATGCAAATAGGCCAGGATCTAGTAAAATTAGGCCACAACTATTTTAGAAATCTGTAACAATAATACATGGCACTATACTTCAGGGATGTAGTTTAGCTTTGTGCAGAGGATCCGTACAAGTCTCATGTACCACTGAAGTCCCTTTTGTGTCCGGTTTTGTGGGCTTAGTGCATAAGCCTTAAATGACCCCTCTGGAGAGGAGTGAATAGAAGCATTAATTAAAGGGAAGAGTCATTTCAAGAGCAAAACATGTTTTTCTTTTTGCAAACTGAAGTTCTGCAAAACCTGCAGGTGTGTTTTATTTATTTATTTCCTTTACCTTTTGTACAAAATTCACATGGTCGGAAACCTGGAACTTTTTCAAAGCAGTTTTTGATTTTACTTGCCTTCAGTAGCAATCTCTGCAGAGTGAAGGACCACTTAAATGTTTGACAAGAAGGCAACAATCTAAAAGGCAAAAATCTTATGTCTTGATTCAGCAATGCTGTGAAGCTCATGCTTAACTTTAAGCATGTGAATAATCCTCATAATCAGCAACTTGTACTTATCTACTTTGCGGCATACAGGTGCCATTACTTACAGTTACCAAGTAATAAGTTCCTGCTTTGGTAAAGCACTTAAGCATATGCTTATTTCATTGGACTAACCCAACAGTAATTCTTTTCATTGCTCTTTGTGAAATCTGCACTCTCATCTCAGTCAAACCTGTCAACTGTCCTTAATTTTAAAGGACAATATTCATTTCATCCCACATTCCATCCAAATTTCATAGTCCCGCACTTTTACTGATATATTGGAAATGAAGAATAATAAAGCTAAGGTTATAGGTAGCTGTTTACAGTACAGGCATTATTCCTCAGCATTTGTTGTTTCCTGCATGAATGATATTTTGGTGATGGCACAGTGAGCTTGTATTTAACATTTACATTATCTTTATTCAAACATTACATAATTCTTTACACCAGAGCTTGGTGCTGCCTGCAGTCCGCAGCCTGTTTCATTCCCAAAGTGAGATACTGAATGCAGGTTAAGTTGAAAAATTGGAACTTTATTAAACTCTGTGCACTGCTCATGTAGATGAGCTGCTTCCAGCCCAGCTCCCCAGAGTTCAATGTTCTCTTGGTGTTCCCTCAGTAATAGTCCCTTCATGGCTCCTCTGATTCCAGTTCAATTGATTATGATACAAAGCCCAGAGCCCTGACTTCCAAGATGGAGAATGACCTCTGGTCTCTGCAGCCACATCCTTCCATAACAATAGCATTGTGCTCCACAAATGTCCCTCATCTTGGTTCTGTGTCACACCTTGTATCTCGCATTTTGGCCTTGGCACGTTGAGAGGTATGGGTCAGCCTGGGTGTAATTATAGGGATGTTTTCCTCCCAAAAATGGAGCAGTGAGACAACACTCTGTTCTTCCCTCCTGCATCTGAGTGCTTTCTCCAGGCTGATGAGCAGATAAGGAGGGAAGGGAAAAGCAGCTGCAGTTTCAGCCTCTGGACACTTTGTCCCACTGCTGGGGGTGGGGAGGCTGCTGGTCTGGAGCTATTCTTTCTCTCTGACTGCCCTTTTTGGGTGTGAGTGCAGGGTGGGGGAAGTTCAGCCAGGCAAACGGGGCTGAGCTGCAGTCTGAGATCAGCCTCTGCCCAAGAACAACAGCTTCCTTTTCTCCCCCTTTCCCTCCCCGCCTCACATGGAAGAACATTAGGTATGAGGAAGGGACTGGACTGGATCTTGGGAGGAAGCAGGGTGGGGTGGAGTTGAGGAAATTGAGAGCGGAGACACAGGGTTTGGTGGGATACAGACTCCGGGAAGGTCTCTGGGCAGGGAAAGGAAGATGAGGAGTGGGGAGCCAGTGGGAGACAGAGAAGAGAAATTGTATTTTGAAGGAGGAGAGGGCTGGCTTTCAGTGTGAGGCGCGAAGGAGAGTACTTATACTATTGGTAGAGCCCTGCGGGGATACAAAATTTGTATTTGCATCTGATGGTCTGCAGATATACGCGGATTTGCGGTGCTCTAACTATTGGGCCCCTGTGTAGGCTTGCAACAGTGTGATGGTCTGTGTTCTTCCCAGTCCCATCTCCTCAGCTTTTGTGGCAATTATTCTCCTACCAATCAATCACTCAGTCTCCTGGCCAGAAGGTGCTGGAAGTGCTGTGCAAGTAAGGCATTCAGGCCTGGGCGACTGCAATTCTCATTTCTCAACAGCCACCCCCGGACCAGTTGAAGAGTGGTTTAGTAGGTTTCCATTTGGTTTTGGATGTTAGATGGTATTTGGAGCCTTGTGGTGGTGAGGTTAAAATAGAAATGTTTTCTGTGTTCTGTGTGAACGACCGCCCATCCTGGCAAAAGATAATAATCCTGTTATTCAACAAAGTGCATTTTGTGGCCTGAACAGACACTTGTGTTGCTAAAATGAAAGCCCATTGTTTGAAAAGCATGGGTTTTAAAAGCTGCTATACCTCTCTTTGTGTCCAGAGAATTCAATAGATTTAGACAGTATATATTTTGAGTCTCTTGGCATTTTACTTTTTCCTGAGCAGAAATAAAGGAGTGAGGCATGTCCATATCAGTTTGTTTTATCTCCAGTCATGTAAAAGGGCATATTTTAGAATTATTTTTATCCAGTGGTCTGGCTATTTCTAATGGAAGGTTGCTGATGTGACTTTTTCTGATCCTTTCACTTTTAGTTTCAGGCCTTCTCTTTACTGCTAGAAAAGGATTGTGTTTTTTGTAGTTGTTGTTGTTTTTTTTAACCTGGGAGTGACTAATGAATGTGAGCTATCCCAAGGTGAAAGCACATTGAAGACAAAGCATTTTAGTTTTATCCTGAGGTAAACTAGGTGAGATGAAATGTGGTGGCTGAGTAGTTAAGGTGCTCTACCATAATTCTGGAGGTTGTGAGTTTGTGTGTGGCTGGAAGGCTGACTTAAGTTCATCCAGCTGCAAAATGGGTACCCGGACCCATATGGTTAGGGAAGTCAAAGCTGGTTAGATTCCATAGCCACATGACTCCCTAGTGTACTGCTGGCTATGGAAACCTTAAACCATGTCAGCCTGTGGAGCCATCTGTGGCTCGGGGCAGGCTTTGATGCTGAAACTAGGTGAGGTCAACCTCAGACAGAGATATAATGTTGACCATGCTTAGTTTAGCTTGCAGTAAAATTAAAGTATCTTGTCTTCACTTTATTTCCACCTCAGGATAGCTCCCATGCATTAGTTATCTCCAGGTAAAAACATCCTTTTTTTTTACAATTGAAGACAAACTGAGTGGAGGGCTGTGTGTAGGCACCAGAGCTAAGTTTCACTAAGAGAGAAATAATAAGACCACTCTACTAAAGCCTTAAGACATATGGTGGGTCTGCATGTCTACAAGAGGATCAGCCACACAAGCCATGGAAGGTAGTGCCAAATAGATTTGGGGACAGGTACATTCAAGTGTGGGGGCAATATAAGAAGAGGCAATAGATTTTGCCACTACACACTTTCAGTAGCCCTAACATTCTGTGGGTGTTGGGAACCATTTGAGCATATGACTGGAACAGCAGCTGAGGAGGGGCTACCTTGCACATGACTGGAGTTGCAATTCAATCCACCTCCTGCTTAAGTCCCCACACAAAGCTAAGTTACTCCGGTGATTTTGTGCAAAAGGATTGTATTTTACCCCTACTACAAACTAGTATGATCATTATAATTCTGCATACCCTGGTAGAATTAAACATGTTCTCTTTTACTGATTTGTTGTTCCATTCAGCATGGTCTGTCACAACAATGTCAACGTTATCAGCTGAAAAATGTAATTGACTTCCTGATGTTTTTCAAAAATAACATCACTCAAGTAAGATCATCTGTTATGACAAACAACTCTTGCATCTTCTTGGCCACCAGTGTTTTTAAGCATTGTGATATCTCTTCCTTTGAACATTTCATCCCAACAACTTTGAGCCTAACTCTTTGTTATTATTAAACTCAATCTCTTGTATATTTATTACTGATCCAGGTCCAACAAACACTCTGCCTCTCTGTGATATTAGTGCCTGAGTAGTTGTTTTTATTTTAAATTGCTTTCAGACCACTGGCTCAGTTTTGCCTGCAATTAAAATGGTGATTGTAATTCTATGGCTAAAGAAGTGTATCTTGTACCCAAAAGTTCATGGAAAGTGACCTAGAGCTCCTTTTCCAATACAGCTAATGCTGTCGAATCAGTGGTGGCAAGAGTCACAAGAGTATTTAACAAAATGTTCTATACCCAAGAACTTTCAGCCAGGGCTCTGTTTTATTAAAGGAGGGCGACAGCACAGTGGTCTAAAATGATCTTTTACGTTGTGTTTTTGAAGCCATTCTCATTTGAATAAATCCTAGCATGGTCTTGGACGCTGCTGCTGACCGTACGATCCATAATGAGCATCTAAAAGCAGATTTGTGCCTGTCTGTGAGTTAATTAAAAATATTTTACGTAAATTATTACCATTCTGACAGTCCTGAAAGGCAAGTGTAAAGATGTCGCTGAGCACCATTTTCCCCTGGTTGAATACAATGAAGATACTTATGTGCTCCTGCCATCCACATGCAGCTACTTCACTTTTTGAAGTAATTTTTAATTAACAAAGCAAAATTTAACATTGTGTCCTTTTTTCACCCAGAATTGTCTCTTGAACATCATGTTCCACGAATCACAAAAACTCGCTTCCACCATCCAAAAAACATTGCTAAGAGGTCAGGTTTATCTTTGTTTGCTTCCAAGAAGCTCATCCATGCTTTCATTTCATTCATACTGCCCTTTTAAATAGCCCCCTTTTAGGGTTGCCAGGCGGAATGATGATCGAGCATCAACTTGTGCAAAGCTCTAACAAAGGGATAAATCATGGCCTAAGAAAGGAGCAACTCAATATGCCTCTTTGTTTCCCGCTTACTCCAACGGGAAGTACTCTGTGCCAGGCCTATACCTGCTGCAGAGTACTTTCCCTGATGCCTGCTCCAACTATGCTGGTGGCTCAGCCCATTTTCCCAGTTAGGGGCCTTAATTTTTGCATTTTTTGACCATTATGTTCTTTCCGTGCAGCATCAATATTAAATTAATGTAGCGACAAATTCTACAGTTCTTATTCAGGCAAAACAACCATTGGATAAGGTTTGGCTAAAGACAAATATGTCCCATATATTTATATGTGCCATTTCTTTATATATAATAGTCTATATATAATAGTATTATGCTGTAAGCTCAGTCATTTATCTGATTTTTCTCTTAAATAAGAAAACTAAGTCTTCTAGAGTGGAGATATTATATAAATTATACTGTTTAGTAATAGCAATGTTCATTATGAGAGGCTTAATTATGGTCATCATTTACCCAAAAAATCAAAGTCTTGTTACAGAAAGCATAATAATGAATGACTCTTGTTTAAAAATTAACGAACCATTTTTTTTCTGAAGGTATGAAGCCTACTAGTCTGCAGGGTGTCATCATTTTTATTCTCTTTTTAAAAAAAGAATTAATATTCATGCAAATTAGAATCCAAATAATTGAAGAATGAAGGTCTTTTTATATTACAATTTATGTATCTATTTGTTTATTTGCATGGAAAACAACATAAAAATCAAAAGGAGGACCCTGATAAATTAATGTAATTTGCAGTTGTGCTGGAATTATTTTGAATTTAGGGAGAGTTTGTGCTCTTTTTTACACTGGTGTAAATCACTGATGAGTTTAACTTTACTCCACATTCAAACCAGCATGCCTAAGAGCCAGATTCTTCCACTCTTACTCATTATGAGTAGTACCATACTCTGTGAGTAGCCTCAATGAAACTAAGCAAAAAGAACGAGGAGTACTTGTGGCACCTTAGAGACTAACAAATGTATTTGGGCATAAGCTTTCATGGGCTAAAACCCACTTCATCAGATGCATGAAACTGAGAACTCACTGAGGCTATGTCTAAACTATAGGGAGCGGGACGACAGCAGCATAGCTACAGTGCTGAAGGTATGCCAGCATAACACAGCAGTCTACGCCTAAGGAAGGGGGTGCACATAGCTGACTTCTGCACTAGTTAATTTCCCCCCAAATGAATAGAGAATGACAGACTCTTGCCTTGTTTTCAAAAGGGTTTGTTTGTTTTCTTTTTGTGGTAGCAGGATCTAGATGTAGGTAAATTAACACTGTCCTCACTTTTATAGTAAAGCAGCTTATAAAACACTTGATTTCACTCCAACCACTAGACTTAACCAGGATCAGTCCACTCACTGTTAGAAACCATGACAAGGAAGGTCAGGCCTAGTACTTTAGAATCAGACAACCAGAGAGGGGTTAGATTAAGGCTAAAGCAGGGCTAGGAACACATTGGAGCAAGAGCAAGGCTGGAGCAGGCTAAGACCTGTGGAGAATATTACCACTATCCGGCAGAGAAGGGTTCAAGCTATGAACTGACACTGAGCAGACTGCTCTGCTGTTTCTCCTGTGCGCTTATACATCTGCCGTGAGAGACACCAGACCAGCTCCTGCTTTGTGGATTGGCTGGAGCCTAGCACAGGAATGACTCACCACAGCATGTGGCTTAAAACAGGCTCCTTCAGGGATGACTCATCACCTTACAGACTGTGTGTCTCATTTGACCCTGGAATAGTATCTCACAGGTTCGAAAAATGTGAATTCTTCATTGGAGCAGGAATTTTGTTAGTAGCCAAACCTTGAGGCAAAATGGAGTGCGACACTTTCTGACCTGCATTAAATTAGCTATCACTGTTTGCTTTCTGTAGTTGAGAAAACAAAGGATGTGGGTTAAAATGTGCTTTTCAGATTGTTGCCTCTCACACCATGAGAATGGTCTGTTTGTAACTGGTTTTGACTGCAAGAGTTGGCCTTGTCATTTTAGAATACATTCTAACTAGACTAAGAAATCCCTAACCCACCAGAATAAATTAACAAATAACTGCTGGCAAAGAAAAGATTTTTAAAAGCTAAAGTGCTAGGATAATTAAATGCATATTTCAACAGTATTTATCTGGCATTGATTGGCTGAGGCCACTTACTGTGAAGAGTTGAATAGTTAATTCAAGTGTTGGGCATCTCCTAAAGGAGATGACCTTGGGGTCATATAATTGTAACAGTAATTTATTTAGTTAAAGAAATGAATGTGTTCTCAATTAGCTTGGCAGGCATTATAATAACACAAGTGGGATTTATATTTGCTTATGTCACTCTGCCCTAAGGATAAAATTATTGGATTTGTTTGCCTATATTTAGTCCCCCAGTTCATGATTCTTCACAGCAAAGATCTGAAGGTTTGTTCATTCTGATTAATAGGTGTCCAATCCTAATGCTGCAGATATTGGCTTAATCACTCAAGGGACCTGAGGGACCTGCCCACCTCAGTGCAACTGGCAGAAGACAGTGTTACCTGCTTAACTACAGCTCATGCTGATTTTTTTTTTCAACTCTTCTTAAATTTACCCGATAAAAGTGGTGCCTGATCTGAGACTATTCTACCATTAGGGCTCTTGGAGGTTTATCACAGCTATGTTATTCTGCTGAGATTCCCTCCCTGCCCTCCCCCCTCACCCCCCGCTCTAATCTGCTGTCACTAAAAGACAGGAAAGTACTAATTTATTTTACTGTGCTGTACCGCTGCTATCTTCTGATCTAAACGTCTTAATAGATTTCTTTTAATTTTAGAATGTTGACACATTTTTACCATTTACTGGTCAAGCTGCACGTCAAAAATGTATAATAGCTGTAATCCACCAGCTCCACATAACAGGGTGTGATTTATGAAAACTTGCATTCTAGTTGAGTCCATTATCGACAATTTTAGTCATAACTGAAGTAACCATCATGATTTTGAAGAAATAGCCTCATATAGAGACGGGGAAAAAAGGCTCCCAGCCATAAAAGAATTTAGATATCTATTAGACACCAGAAGAGCTAGTCAGTAAGGGGTTCACAGCAGGGCAGTAGATGCCAGACTAGAAGTCGCAGAAGCATGGCTTTCCAAGATCAGCCAGTAGAGGTCTCTGTTACACTCACTACTGCTAGGGGTGCATCCTACACCCCTTCTGTGTGGTCCCAGCTTTTCCCTCTGTGTTATATTAGTCATCTGTTGCATGCTGATGATATATGTTTCAAATGAACTGTATTTATTGCTTATAGGCTGCTCAGTTTCATCACATGCTACCATTTATACAAACTAGAGACAAGCAAGGACATCCTTGAGTGTTTAGAAACAGACTAAACAAGGGCTGGCTGGTTTTGTTTGTTTGATTTTTAATAATTTAAAAAGTCTAAAACAATTATTTAGTGAAACAAAAGACACCTCAGTATGGCCCCTATTCTGCAAAGTACTTAACCATATGCTTAAGTACCATTGACTTTAGTTAAACTTAACATGTTTTATTTTAAGCATGTGCTTAGCTGAATAGGGATGGACTTCAACGTGTGCTTAAATGTCTTGCTGAATTGGGGCTTTAGTCCTCTGTAGCCACCCTGATCCTGCAATAAACTCTGTGAAAGTAGACTCCTGTACCCATACAGAGCCACACCTTAAACCCTGATCCTGCACTCACTTATGCATTTGAATAGCCCCAATGAATTCAGATTAAGTGTGTGAACCCTGCTCAGTGAGGTTCCATGAGGCATTGGGGTTTGCATGTGCAGAACTCACTCATTTGTGTCCATAGGGAAAAGATTTTCCTTTGAAATATAAACTAGAAAGCAGTGCGTTCCTTATAATATTGAATAGTTGATCTTGAAAGTGTCCAATAAACATTTGATTTCAATAATCCTTTATACCTAGCCACAGTAGTGGAATGTGCCTTTTCATCAATTCTGCAGATATCCTCATATCACCTTGTGCCTCATCATGCCATTTTGTAAAATCTTTTATAAGGAAAAGACATTCTCAAATCAAACCTGTTTTTTCCTTATTAAAATAGAAAGCTGTGCAACCCCGAGGTTTGGGAGGAGGGACATTCAAATCAAAGGTCAACTTAGGTTGCTTTAGTCTGTCTGCATTTGAGTGGCTTACTGTAAATGAAGGGAGGGAAACCTAAGAGGAAGGTTGCACACACAAATGGAGAAAATTTTAGAAAAAAGCTATACAGTATATAAGGAGCAAAATTTTAAAATCTGGGTACCCAAAATTAGGATCCCACATCCATATTTAGAAACCTAAATAAGAGGCCTGTTTTTTGAAGGTTTGAATAACCAGAGCTCACAGGGAAATCAATGGAATCCAGGTGCAGAGCACCTCTGAAAATCATGTGTAAAACAAATAAGTAAAAATGATTCTGTTCTGAGTCTGTTATCATCATCACAACAAATCTCAAAGTGATGTAGCCTCCTTGTAGATCGAGCACCACCCAGAGGGATCTCTGACCAGGTCCTTACGGTGTACTGGCTGGATGTTCAGCCTGTGTCCATCACTGGGGATCTTATTGTGCCACTGAAGTTTTTGGTGCCCACGTGATTGCTGACTGTGTAGAGCATTCCTTGGTAAACACATTTCAGAATTCATTAGTCTTCCATCAAAATAATATACTTTGTACCAAGAAAGCCACCGAAAGAGTCTGGTATAATGCTTCAACATAACAAGGAGAGTTAATGATGAAATGACTAATTCAGAGAAATGTTCATTCTAAAAATTCCCCATCCTTTATATCAGGGATCTCAAACTCAAATCACCATGAGGGCCACATGAGGATTAGTACATCGGCCCAAGGGCTGCATCACTGACACCTTCTGATATAAAGATACAAAAAGCCCCCACCTCCTGCCACTGCCCCTGGCCCCGCCCCCACTTCACCCCTTCCATGAGGCCTTGCCTCTTCCAACCCCTTCCCCAAAGTCCTCACCCCACTCCTCCCCCTCCCTGCCCCTATTCCAACTCCTTCCCCAAATCCCCGCCCCTGCCCCACCTCTTCTCCGCCTCCTCCCCTGAGTGCGCAGCTCCCGCCCCCCTCCTGCAAAGTGCTGGTTTTGTTTGTTTGATTGTGGAAACACCCGGAGGTAGGCAGAGGAGCGGGGATGTGGTGCGCTGGGAGGGAGGGGGACCGTGGGTGAGGGGAGCTTGGCAGCTGCAGGAAATAACTCCGGGAGGGCCGGGAAACTTGGTGGGCTGCAGCAAAGAACTCCTCAGACCGCATGTTTGAGACCCCTGCTTTATATTGACACTGTGTCAAGACCACCACTCACAGAGACACAGCACTGTATGTAAGGCTCTTCTGTTGATGTTGTGTCAAGTGCCTTGAACACGGTACAGTGAATATAGAATCATTACAGTGTAAAATTAGTATGCACACTCCCCCTGAAGTCAGTTGACTTGTGCATAAATTCACACCATACATAATTAATATGGTATGTAGCAGGGAAGGTTTTAATTCACAGGATGCTGATATATTTTTCTCCCATATCCAGTTCTTAAAACAGAACCACTTTTGAAAGAATTTGTGTGGAGGTTGTGAACCCCATTTTAAATCAAACGCTACCGTATTTTATAGCAGTGGTCCAGAACAGTACAGCTTACAACAGAGATACTGTAATGATTGTTTTAATATAGTGTAGCATCTTTTATGTAAGGGTTTTCAGCCCACCAAGATCAACATCAATTTAAATATTTAAATATTTGAGTGAACTGCAGGGGACATAGGACCCTATGCAGATCCAAGGACAGGTGGATATAATTTTATTGGCTTAACTGGAGTTGCTCCTGCATCCACCAAGTCTGAATTTGGCCCAATAGGGGTAACAGCAGCAAGTCTCTCTCCCTGGGTCATATTTTATAATTCTGAATAACTTGCATGGATTTTGGAGATATTGATGGGGAGGAAAGGAAGAATTCTCTACAGCAGTGTGGGGTACAGCAGCTGGAGCACTCTACATGTCCTTAGCATTTCCCAGTCTGAACTGAGAGAAAGAACCACAGGATTTGAGTAGAGGCCTTTCCTCTAGTCCTGCACCTCCACAGTTTCCTGCCAAGTTCTTCCTGTACCTTACTGCAGAGAGCCTCTCTGGAGATGGACTGCACACCACACAGGGTACACCTGTCCCTGCCCTTGCAGCACTGCCCTCAGTCTTAGAATCTTAGAATCATAGGACTGGAAGGGACCTCAAGAGGTCATCTAGTCCATTCCCCTGCACTCATGGAAGGACTAAGTATAATAGACCATCCCTGACATGTGTTAGTCTAACATGCTCTAAAAAATCTCCAATTATGGAGATTCCACAACCTCCCTAGGCAATTTATTCCAGTGCTTAACCACCCTGAGAGTTAGGAAGTTTTTCCTAATGTCCAACCTAAACTGTCCTTACTGCAATTTAAGACCATTGCTTTTTGTCCTATCCTCAGAGGTTAAGGAGAATAATTTTTCTCCCTCCCCCTTTTTAACTCATTCTTTCCCTATTTTAGCCTCTGATCCTACCCCATTTTCACTGGCATTCAGTATGTCAGATGTCCAATCGCTACTAACATTGGTTTCCCCTTGTACTGCTAGACTGCTGGATTTGCCTTATAGCAGTGTTGCTAGGTCCCACTATAACATTTCTGAAATCTTTGGCACAAACATATCCCAAAGTCAAATATTTTCAATTTTTTGACTGTGCTCTAAATTCTCCAATCGTAATTCTACTATTAAAAGAAACAGTTGTTTATTAGTTACTTAGAAGGGCCAAGGGAGAAAAAATAGGAAAGAAATGAGACAAAAATACTCCCTATTTAAATGTATGTGTTGAAGGGAACACCTCAGGGACTAGACTCCCCTCAGTGCATGTAATCCTTCGTTAACATTAATGGAAGTTAGGCACATGTCTCTCGGGACACACAGATACCTTCCTTTTCAGATTCATGGCCAATTGTCATATGAAGACACCTTCATGCTCTGGGCTTTGAGATACATAGTTCCTAGATTTTCCCAAGACAAATCAGCTACTATATCTTGGTAGAAATGAATACTCTCCACCTATATCGTAACACGTGCCTGAGATGTGGGAATTCAACACAGCAGCCTTGCTGAAATGAAAGTGTCACAGGTTATATCAGTACATTTTTAATAAAATTATCTTACCTTGATCAATCTATGTCCTTCAATTTAGAGCTGAGATTAATTCTCTAAAACACATTATGGTGCCGTGTTAATACTTCAAATCATCTTATAAATGCATGCTTTCATACTTGGCATAACTATTGTACCACTATAGAAACTGCTTCTATTGACCTTTAGATTAAAAATATGTTGGATTTTCATGATTGAAACATTTAAAATGCCTCATTCTTGCCAAACACAGCATAACAACTTTTTAATATTCCCTTTTCTTTACAACTGCCTCCAGTTTCATTATATGAAATATGGCTGTATTATACACTACCTCTCATTGCCTAACATGCTTTTCTTTTCTTTTCTTTTTTCTTTTTAGAGTTCAAGATTTACATTTGGAGCTAAATGTTTCAGTGATTGCTCTGTTGGATTTCATTATATCAGTGTAGTTAATCAAAGCAAGTCTGGCCTTGCAACCATGATTCATTGTATGGTTTTTGAACTTAGTCATTTAAACTGAATGAATATACACATTATCACCAGAGTACCAGATTTTCTATAACAGCCTGCATGACACAGTATTGTAATGCCCTAGTAAACTGCTGATGCCATGTGAGCGAGCTAGGGTTTGGGTTTTTTTTGAGAGCCATCCCTTTAGCGTTCACATCAGGGAGAGGAGGAGTCATGGGTGAAGTCAGAGCAGAAGTGGTATGCCCTTGTAGTTCTACTGATTATTAGTTCACTGTAAATGGGAGTATTTCAGTTTTATGCACATTTTCTGTACAACTTGGGTGGCCTGCACAGTAGTCGTTAACAAGAAATCCCAAAATAAGCATTATAGATTCATGTCTGGGTGAGGTTGAGCCAACTGCACTCTTGAGGGTGGATTTCAATTATGCGCAGAGAAAATCAAGATATTTCATACATAACTATTTTCGGTGTGGTTGGGGAAAGGTTTGGTGGCTTTTAATTTTTTTTTCTGGACAACCTAATTGAGCATGTCATATTATTAATGAAGTCGCAAATTCCATTAACTTCTAAGGCCTTGTGTAAACTAGGATTTAAGGTGTAATGTTAGCTAACAAGGACTGACTAACCTGTTTGGAAAGTCTGGTGTAGACAAGTCACACTGTCTTTAACACATGGTAAACAGGTCGAGTTAAAGCCTGGACTCGCCCCTGGGCTTTAACTTAACCAGTTTAGCTCATCTTAAGGGCTGTGGGACAGATTTACAAATATATTTAGGTGCCTAGAGATGCAGAATGGTGCCTAGTGGGATTTGCATAAGCAGGTTAGGTACCGAACATCCATTGAAGTCAAATGAAAACCTTTGTAAATACCTTTGTAAATCTGGCCCTGTGTGCTTTGTCTGCATTGGACTTTTAACATAGATTAGCATGTGTTATATAAAATGTGCCAACATCACACCTTAAATCCTAGTCTAGACAAAGACAGAAATAGGTTGTGTTCCTAGCATAGTGCTTAGAAAAACTGCATCAGTAAAATCTGCTGCTTATTGGCTTAGTGATACTGCTGATATCTAAGGTACGGGCAGCCATCCTAAACTCTGCTGTTGATTTGCTGTTTCTTCATACACTCAGGTGGTGGTATTCTTTGATTTAAGCATGCTCAGAAGAGGCAATCCATTTTAAGCACTGAAAAAAAAAAACCTAGATGTTAACTTTTGTTCTATGGCAACAGAATATTTCATGGGAAGTCATTCCATATAAAGAGAGAGGAGCTCAGAGCACAATTTTGTCTGGGAGCATAATGTAATAAAATATAATTCCATGGACAAGTTATTGACAGAAAGGTAAGGGAAAAGGAGGTGTCACTATCTGTGAAATCTACAAAATAATAATTTCAATGGTGTCGCCCTCTGCAACATGGCAGGGCGGACTCACTACCCACCGCCCCCAGTTCCAGTGTCCTCTGGTTGGTTGAAATTGTGATACCAGTGTCATCAGAAATGGGTTGGTTTGGGTATCATAAAAAAGCCCTCTCTCCCATTAACATAATGGTACCAAACATGACAAACCTAAACAATTACACCTCTACCCCGATATAACGCTGTCCTCGGGAGCCAAAAAATCTTACCACATAATAGGTGAAACCGTGTTATATCGAACTTGCTTTGATTCGCCGGAGTGCACAGCACCCCCCAACCCCCCGGAGCACTGCTTTACTGCGTTATATCTGAATTCATGTTATATCGGGTCGCATTATATCGGGGTAGAGATGTGTGTAGAGATATATTTGAGAAAATGTCTAGTTTTTTTTCCCTTTATACTTTAACACAGGGATGCATTACTTACATAAAAAAGACATTGATCTTTGGTAATCCTAGGGAAGTTGGCCTTGACATGTTGGACTGAAAGCATTTATTCATCATAGTCCTCATCAGCATCATCTTTGGCTAGGGCACTATTGCTAGACACGTTGTCACATTGATTCTTGTTTGCACTGCACTTACACAACTCAGTACAAAACAGGCTGCTGGCCAAACATCTGCAGGGTGGTGAGTGTCTGGTCTTTGTACATGAGCATTTGATTAGCTGAAAGATTGATTTGGGAGTGCATGATATTTCATACATAACTGGTGTGATCAGTCCATCCTCTGAGACCCATCATGCCTGATCGGGCAGGGTAGTTTTGGATGTGTTCTATCATCCAGGAGCTACTACATTGCTTGATAATTTGCCCTCTTGATAGCAGATCGAAATGTACTCTGTGTAGGTGGCAATTTTTCTCCATTTGTCTGTTTCTTGGAAAATATCTGCAAATGTTGTAATGTTGGTCTTCAAGTGGTAAACTTGGCATATGAACACCTCCAGTGCACTTATGATCTCATCATCTACTGTCTCAGCTGTTCCAAGAACCTTTAGAGGAAGGAGAGAATCTTTAGAGGTTGAATCAAATGCCTTCCAGTAAGATAATCTGGTCTTTCCAGCCAACCTTCCAATAGTATTACATCATATGGAAACGTGGTAGTGAGACAGCTTTTAATGGTGCAAGTGACAAGAACACATCTCTGAGGGATATACAGGGAGTTTGCTCCCACAGATTGTTTCCCAAGCACAAAAACAGAAGCTTTGGGTAGCATCTCACAGAGAGCATTAGAACATGTGTGTGTTGTGTAAAAGTCCGGAGTTTAGTAGCTTCTCTCTGTATGGCTTTGATAATTTTAGTGTCAGCTTCCTCATGAGAATGATATAGAAACTTCACTGAACAGTGCAAGGCAGCAGCTTTATTATGCTATGTGATGAAATTTTTCGAGCAATTCTTTGCATGCTGAAGTGTTTTCTCTGCAAAGTATGTGGTTAACCTGTCCTTCATGCAAGGATGAGATAGTGACTTTTTCATTGTGACACTGGAGATGTTCATGGAGTCAGTGATTTTGTTTTGGACAGGTGTGGTACCATGGAGTCTTTTTTCTTTCTGATAATATTTTTAATTGATTGCTCTGAATATGTGTCAAACATGAGGTAGACTTCGTGATAAGGCCAGTATTTTCTCTGTAGCCTTGTAATGAAGCATTCAGCCAAATCTCAGCAGGTATTAGCAGTTTCTGGTTTTTGAGAGCTCAGATATACCATCTCTGATCGCTATGCTGAAAGGCCTCTGCTGGCATAAAGTACCGGTCATGTTGTCAGGTGCTGGCTTAGGAAGACTGTACAAGATGTGCATTAGTTTGCTTTTCACCTGCCAAATATGCCATTCGAACATCAATTGTGGAACCATGGAGAACTAGTACTTTCTCAAAGTCTCATATAGATAATCTGTATTTAGCCTCTGTGTTGGCTGTTACCACCACTTTCCCATCCATTAGAGCCTCTGTGACACAATGTATGAACTCCAGCTGAGTGGCATAGTTTGCAGTAGTAATATCAGTTTTTGTTTCTGTTACTTTTCCCTTTTGATGCAACACATTAAATACATACTTGGGGTAGCACTCAATGTGATAGGGAATCTTTTGAATCAGTGCACCCAGTAAACTCCCATGCAACGTTCTTACTAAGACTGACTGCTCCATATAGTTTCTCATCTATCTCGTGTACTGACACTGTGCTTAATGAATGCCTTCAGGCTTCCAGCTTACCATAGAAGAAGCATGTGTTCTTCTCGAAACACATACCATGGTACCTAGTATAAGGCATGTCTTCCCCATAGCTGGCACATGTCCTGGTGTCTTCAACTTTTTCCTGATGCTCGATGTATTTCTTCTCCAACCTTGGCAAATTCAGTTTGTGGGTGTGCTTCTGATAGCATGTAAGGTACCAATGAGCATTGTGTTTAACCAGGTCATCAATGGTGGTATTCTCCAAAGATTCAGCTACTAGTCAGTACTATTCATCTCCCCATTGATGCCTACAAATGATCAAGACCAAAGTAAAAGCAAGTATTTTGTAATACATTATTTTGGGATTGTAATTAATGTAATGTATGAATATGGGCATACTGTTTGCAGATAGATTCCCATAATTTCTGGCTGGATGTTGATGTCTTCACCAGTGCCCCATTACAACTCTTTTAGCATATAAATAAAGCTGATCCTCAATACTATTGAATTGCTTTTTATTGCCAATGACGGCAAATCACTTGAAGGACTCCTTCCATTTATAGCAATCTGTAACATAAAAAAATTAATCAGCTTTCATGGTCTGAGCATTAACTGATAACAACCACAGTACTTTCAGTTGAGGGCCACAGTTTGACTTTGAGAGGGCTGTGTCGCGGTACAGGGACTCACCACTGCAGCGCCTCCCGCTGGTCTCTCCGGGAATTAGCTTTTCCAGCCTCCGGAGCACCTTCTGCAGGCTGGTGTCCCGCTGCCGCTGGCCCCCGTGTCCCTCTCAGGATCCAGTGCCCCTTGTCTTTGGGGTGCTGCCCCCCTGACAATACCCCCACTGAAATTATGAGCCTGTAGGCTTTTATAAATCAAATGACACCTTTCTTACCTTTCTATTATTAATTTTCCCCATGGAATCACACGTTCCCAGGATAATTGGGGAGTATCTCCAGAGCATAATTTAGGAAGGAATAAATAACACTAGGTGAAATGCCTAATTTCTCAAGTGGTGGACGTTTTTGCATATTGTACCATTCTAGGAGAATATGGGCCAGAGTCAGAGCTGCAATGCAGCCATTTTGCACCAGTCTGTCACTCAGAGAGGTTGTAAATCTGCTGGAGCCAACCACTGAAGGATTTCCTTGTGTAGGGGAATCCTTCTCTAACCCACACCCTTATAGAGAGTGTGGCCAGGGCATTCCTTTGCCTTGGTGATTCCCTCTCACTGGAACAAACCTCAAGGTCACTGGTAGCCAGCACAAAGTGGAGCAGTTCTGAGTCTGCTTTAATTTACATGAGTGACCAAGACAGCAGCCAGAGTGCCCAAGATTAAGATGGGGGGCATAAGAGTAGCTTAAATTCTCATATGCCCTTCTGAGCTGAGCCAAGCACAGTTAAGACCCAGCCTAGGATTTAGCCCTGTAAGAGTTGCTGCTGTTTTGTTGCATGGTTTCAATTTCTCAAATGGAACTGTACAATTCACAATAGAGATGGGGCCAAACTGCAAAATTCAAATAGAGATCTGGATTTTGGAAAACCTTCCCCAAAGTTCAGAAATGTTCAAAGCCTGGGTATTCTAGATATAGAGCCAACCACAAAGTCTGGATCTAGATTCAAATTCACATTCTGGTCCCTCTACAGAAGATTTGTGTTCAGACCCAAACTCTTAAATGAGCCCCAGTTCAATCTTCAATCTTTATATATTGATCATATGTTCCAGGAACTATATCCATCCCTGTATAAAAAGTTTGGAAGGAAGTAGTCACTAGAGAATCACAGTTTTACAATCACACTTACAGGAGAATCAGAGATTTGGATGAATAGAAAATTCTGTTACGGCTCCTCTTAAATGTGGAGTTGGTAGGGATCTAGAGCCACTAGGGACATGACTGGCAAAAAACCAATTTCCTCACATAAACTGGATTTACCCACAGCATCCTTGGGGAAGTCCAGTCCAAACCCTGTGGATTTTAGGAAATCCATGTATATCCTATGCTCTTACACATGATTTCTAGGTGTCCTCCCCATTACCAGTGATGGGCAGCACAGCTAACTCCTTTTTCACTGCTGTTGACTCCACAGGTAGCAGTTGCATGTGCGTGAGACATACAAGGAGAGGATGTTATTCTTGTGCAGTGGTAATATTCAGTATCTCTTTGTAAAGAAATTTAAGTTATTCAGAAAGATGTAAATGCCACATAGAACTGCTATTTCCTTATTTCACCCTCTTCCTCCTGTTCCATTTGGCCATATCCCTGTTTGCACTGATACAAAGTTGCACATTGTATGAGTGGCTTCGTAGCAGTGTTAGAGGTTGCTGACTTTCTCTTTTATGTGGACATCACTCCATTTTCTGCAGTATTTTTGCAATTTTTATCCCCTCCAAGCTACACACTGGATGGGATGAAATGGTCTCAGGTCATCAGTTTGATTTCTCAACACTTCTTGGTCTTTAGTAATCTCAGTTAAAATAATATCATGTCTATTGATCATCATCTCTTATCCCATGTTAATATTTTGCCTTTTAAGCCAAAGATTTCACACTTCTTCCACTGCAGCCAAAATGTAGTCCATTTTTAAAATTAATAACTGCTTAAATTCCTCATCAGTGTTGTAGTTTCAATACTGTGATCATTTAAATGTATATAATGCAACGGAGTGAAACTGTGGGGAGAAAAACAAAACATGCCAAATCAACTCCAGTCCCGGCCAATGGGAGTTTGGGAGCAAAACACGTAATCTTCATTGGATATTTGTTTAATAGTTAATATTGTGGTTGGTCTATTTTATAACTTCATAAGGACTATTTTTAACACAAGTAAAAGGATAACCAAAAGATAACAAAAAATAGAAAAATAAAATAGTATGTCATCAAATATCATCTGCCACTTCAGCTTGCGTCTGTGACCTCACCTCCCACCCTACAAGTAGCATATTCTTAAATCATTCCACTGTTTAAAAATGTGAGTATCTTTTGTTATGGCTACATGACAATCACAATCTCCTTTTGTGTTTGCTTTCTGCAAATGTTGAGTGATTGAGTTTTACTGGTACTAATGATCACAGAAAGCAAACTTCAGTGCATGAGTATTCACTGAAATCATGTGCAAATATTTTTGCCAATAGTGTTTGCCTGCTGTTCCAAAGAGGAAAGAGAAACAATGCCATGTGATTTATTTGGCTCATCACAACTAATCAACTGACCCAAAATATCATATACTTGCAGATAACTGTTCATGAATAACCTATAATGTTAAATTATAAAAATTATTTCAAATAACAAATTAATCTGAGGAAACCATGATCTGTTCACGGCTATATTCAATATACATATTACTGTATACTGTTTGCAAAAAAGAGGCAACATTTGTGTGAAGTATCAGGGGGTAGCCATGTTAGTCTTTATCCGCAAAAACAAGGAGTCCGGTGGCACCTTAAAGATTAACAGATTTATTTGGGCATAAGCTTTCATGGGTAAAAAAGTAAAGTAGGTATGGTGTCACTAGAGTAGCTATGGGGACAGAGTAGGCAACGAGGTTTGCGACACCATCAGAGGACCTAACCACATCGGCCACACCATCAGGGGCTCATTCACCTGCACCTCTACTAATGTTATATAGGCCATCATGTGCCAGCAATGCCCCTCTGCCATGTACATTGGCCAAACTAGACAGTCCCTACGTAAAATAATAAATGGACACAAATCGGACATCAGGAATGGTAACATACAAAAGCCAGTAGGAGAACACTTCAATCTTCCTGGACATTCTATAACAGATTTGAAAGTAGCTATACTTGAACAAAATAACTTCAGAAACAGACTTCAAAGAGAAACTGCAGAACTAAAATTCATTTGCAAATTTAACACCATTAATTTGGGCTTGAATAGAGCCTGGCGTGGCTGGCTCATTACAAAACCAGCTTTGCCTCTCCTGGAATTGACATCTCCTCATCAATTATTGGGAGTGGACTAGATCCACCCTGATTGAATTGGCCCTGTCAACACTGGTTCTCCACTTGTGAGATAACTCCCTTCTCTTCATGTGTCAGTATATAATGCCTGCATTTGTAATTTTCACTCCAGGCATCTGAAGAAGTGGTTTTTTACCCACGAAAGCTTATGCCAAAATAAATCTGTCAGTCTTTAAGGTACCACCAGACTCCTTAACATTTGTGAGAGGAAATATTAATTGTAAATTATTCATTTGTTTCAAATGGTAACAGGTATTAAGATAAGGATTTGTAAACTTGTGAAGTATTCAAGAAAATTTGCCAGGCCTGCTACATATTTTTTTCAGTATGTTATTTCTCCCCATGAAAAGATATTAATGATTTTGCAAGACCCAGATATTTTACATTTGTTCTATAAATTAAGAAATGTTTCAGCAGACAACTTAAAACTAGACCTCTACTGCATTACCAGTAGATCTGATTCTAAAGCCTTTAGTTTTTTATTGTTAAACGGATAAGACACACTAGCATTTCACATACCTAAATACCCAAGGTCCTTCACAGATTTACTTGCACTCAGTGGCTCAGAAAGAAACCCTAGCAAAATGTATGTGGAGTTTCTAGCCTTTGCTAAGATTTAATAAGCAATAGCCAAGGACAAGACAAACAATATTGAGTTATTAATGTTTATTTAACATGTGTTTTATTAGTTTGGGGCGTTAAATTAATCCTTTTGCAAAGGGCTATCCCAGGGCATATGTACCACGTAAGTCACAATTAAGCCCTATTTTGAGAGGTTACATTGTACTTAAAGGAAGCAAAGTATTTATGTTGGCCCTTTTCAGAGAGAAGAATTATATCCAGAAGGTGCTGAGACTTAAATGCATAAAAATATCTGGGAACAGCTCTCTAATCATGTAAACCCTTAATTACCCAAGTAGTCCTTACTCACAATAGCATTGAGACAGAACAATAAACTTACTTATGTGAGTAAAGGTTTGCAGTATCAGACTCCAGTTGAAAACTATCCAGTAAATTAGAATACAGAAACATTGAAGTTTTAAATCTAAAATAGCATTCAAGTATATATTTTTTCTACAACAAAAGTTCCTCTACAAAAAAACAGTCTAAGTGATTTTTCAAAACTCCCACAGTAAGTCAGTGCTTTTTATGATAGGCCAGAGAATTGTGTGAGGATTTTGCCATAGTTGTCACTGAAAAAAATATGGAAAATGCGCAAAAAAGGGAATTTTTCCAAAATAAAAACAAATTATGCAATCTGATGAAATAGTAATGACAAATTTGGCATGGATGTAACTGAATTGTGATCACTTTGGTGGAAAAAACAAACAAACCCAGCAAATATTTTCATTCTGTTTGTCTTCAAATGCTGGTGGCCAGAAGGTATGTGTGCTACAGAGACTGGAAGTATTCAGAATTTTTTTAACCACTTAATAATTTTATACACACAATTTTAAACAAAAGAGAGAGATTTTTCAGAAATGTAATGTCTATGCCAGACACACACACTAATGAAAAAAAAATCCATCCTGACAACTTTGGAAGTGTGTTGAGAGTGTGTGAGGAAAAGCTAAAGAAAATGAAAGGTATCATAGACTGCCTAACTGGGTATACCCAACCTCAGTGGGTGCAAATGGGGCTTGAGCTTACCTCACTGAAGTCAATAAATGTTTTGTCATTGACTTTAATGGGAGCTGGATCAGACCCTGAATGCCCTAATTACAGCCAGAGTCTCTGCAAAAGAATCTCTTAGCTATAGTAGTCATACTCAGAGGCAACACTGGGGTCACATACACTTGTGCAGGTCTGACAGTTTCTTCTATCCAGTATTCATAGATTCCAAGGCCTGAAGAAACCATTGTGATCATCTGATCTAGTTTGACCTCCTGTATAACACAGGGCCATAGAACTCCCCCAAAATAATTCCTAGAGCAGATCTTTTAGAAAAACATCCAATCTTGATTTATAATTTGCCAGTAATGGAGACTCCACCACAATCCTCAGTATATTCCAATAGCTAATTACCTTCACTGTTAAAAATTGACACCTTATTCCAATCTGAATTTGTCTAGCTTCAGCTACCAGCCATTGGATCGTATTATACTTTTCTCTACTAAACTAAAGAGCCCATTATTAATCAACAAATATTTGTTCCTCTTGTAGGTACTTATAGACTGTAATCAAGTCACCCCTTAACCTTCTCTTCATTAAGCTAAATAGATTGAGCTCCTTGAGTCTATCACTATAATGCAGGTTCTCTAATCCTTTAATCGTTCTCGTGGCTCTTCTCTGAACCCTCTCCAACTTATCAACATCCTCCTTGAACTGTGGACATCAGAACTGGACACAGTATTCTAGCAGCTTTTGCACCAGTGCCAAATACAGAGGTAAAATAACCTCATTACACCCTTAACATGGGTAAGTTTCACCTTAGTCAGCATCCCATTATAATCTAGAATGGCTATTAGTCTCTTACTTTTTCTGGCACTAACATTTAATCAAATTCACTTATGGCTGACCAAAATAAACAAACAAATACTGATCAGCATTTTGGAAGTTCACTATATAACTCATTGACCCTATTCAATCTTCTAAGGTTCTCTTCCTTGCCTGACAATAATAAAAATTAAATCCTAATTATCCAGCTATCTCAGGGAACATTGCTAATGTGTGGTTACTTGGAATTTTTGATATATACATGAGTTTTATTTATTTACATAGCCAAAACATGGACAATTGAGGTTCAGGTCACTGAGGCTGACCTGTACTAGCAGAATTTGAAAAAATATATGTTACTTTAATTTAAATTGTATGGCATATTTAGCACCAACTGCACTAAGTGTCTGATCCTGAAAGAAGCTGAGTGCCTTAGAATTCAGCACCTTGCCGTTTGAGCACTGAAAGAGCAAAAAGATTATATTTGTCACATATGGAAAATGTGTGTTGGATGACTGATAGCTTAGGGGTGTCTCCGCACTATTTTTAAAAGACTCCATGGCCAAGCAGATAAAGTTTCCTTTTCTGTCTATAAGAAAGGTTATCTTTCAACATGTGAAATGTGTATAGGCTAATGTTAATATGAACACTTTTATAGGATTATTTATTTTATAATATTACAAACACCATTTTCTTTTATCATTACAGGCTGTGGAGTGAGAGTCATATTTCAGAGCAGTACAAACTACTCACTATATGTAAGGTTTTAGGAGCCTGGATGAGCAGTAAAATACAATTAAAGGTTTCAGAAGATCTTAAACTGCATCAGAACCCTCATTTAATCTGAGGGAAAGTGGGGCATATAGATGATTCAGCAAAACACTTAAGTATATATTTAATTTTAAATTGACAGGAGCATTCACATGCATAAGGATAAATATGTGTTTAAAGGTTTTGCTGAATTGGGGTCCATAGTTGGGGGAGGAGCCTGGAAATATGGGAATATAAGATTCCAGAAAACAAATTAAATGGAGAAGCTAGACAAAAAGCTCAAATCTATGAAATTACTTGGTCTGATTATTTTATCAGAACATATATGCTGAACATATTTACATTTAATTCTGGATATGGCAGCTTTATTTGATCCATATAGAAATACTCAGTCCTTTCTTCTTAATAATAATAATTAATTAATAAATTTTATTTTCCAGGAACAAACATTTATTTTGTCTGACCCAAGGGATAATATACTCAGATCTAAGCTATTCTGACAATTGCCTTGTCCTTTCTACCATATCTACTGCTATGCTATTTTATTTATTTATGCTAACATTAATATGAATATGTAAGTAGGAAAAGGATTTTAATAGCATGAAAAAGAAGTTTCCTGGAATGGTGTTAAAGGTTTCTACAATTGCAAAGAAACCTGGTTTGACTTTCACAATGGTAATCTGGGCCATTAGAACAGAGAATAAGAAATTCCAGACCCCATAAAATACCTCAATCCTTATAAAATACAAAAAGAGAGAGAAGAAAAAAAGATTTTACTTGGTTTTTATTATAGATATCATCAAGCTGGTTTTCTTTCTATTTATTTCTTTGTCTTAAAATGTCCTGGGACTTGCACATCATTTTCTGCATTGAACACCATTAGTAAATAGGGAATTTAAGCATGTTTGTGTTGTTTTGGCTTGTTGTAGATGCTGACCTGATTGGATCACATGCTCCTTCGATCATTTAAAAGCAAAAACGTTGTTACTGCAAAATGTGTTGGGCTGGTTTGCAAAACAAACAAACAGAAATAAGTACTTGTTCTGTTTTTCTTTCTAATTCATTATAGTTTTAAAGCATCTTAAAGAGAGGAAAGTCCCCAGCACAAATTATAACTTGTCTTTGAATATTCATAGTTTAATCACTTCCCTCCTATGAAGAAATGACCTTGATTCTTCCTTATCATGGAAAACCTTCTGAAGTTCCTTTAAAAGGGAGGCTGGTGCTAGGAGCTGCCACATAGTACTGGGAAACATACAAGGACTGGTCTTGAGCCATTCAGGTCAGCGGGAGCTTTGCCTCTGGTAAAGGGTGAGGCCCTTAATATGACTAGAACATACAGACAAGATTGATGCTCTTGATTACATAGCAGTGCAATAATCACTGGAACAGTTTGATCTGATGGTTGGAGTTCATCAGGTGCAGGCAACTGGAACTTGTAACACTTAGCACTGCTTAAGATGCCAGACTAGAATAAAGTGTCTCATAGGGAAATTCCAATTATGCCTACTGACGGTGCCTTTTTTAAAAAAAATAAAATTGTATAATATTTGGGATGTTCTTGTTCTCTGATAATATCAAAAGCTTACTCAATAGGTCATTTCTTCATAATGCTATTTAATTACCCAATGAATTCTTATCCCCCTGGTTCACATTTTTAGAGACTCCTGTAATATAGTCTCGAAGTTTTCTATGTACACCTCTTGCACATGCAAACACCCTCATTTGCATATTCAAATATACACTTGTACTTCTGTTTTTTCAAATGCACATTTTGAGTATAAATTTATTCTTTTCCAGGCATACAGTGTTTCCAACTCAAGTTAGCATACTCCTTGAAAACAAGATAGAATATATCATTTAGGAATCTCTTTGGCTATATATATGTATTCAACAGTAGTTAGATTAGACCCTAAGAGATGTGCACGAAGTCATAGAGCACATCAGTGGCAGAGTGAGGAAGAGAGTGTCGATCTGTTGACTCTCACTTCCCCATAATAATGATAATCATCATCATTATTATATTGCATTAGTAGATCTCAAAGTGCTTCACAATCTTTAATATATTTAGCCTCACAACACACCTGTGTGGGAACAAAGTACTATTATCCCCACTTTACAGATGGGAAACTTAGGCACAGAAAGGCTAAGTGACTTACCCATGGTAACATAGGACGTTTGTGGCAGATCAGAAAATTAAACCCATGTCTCCCAAGTACTAGTCTAATTCCCTAACCCCTGGAACATCCTTCTTCTCCTTCCCTACTCCTACTCCTAGAACTATCTATTACACAGCTTTACAGATTGTATGTTTTATCCAATACAGAATTAAATCATGTCTTATAAAATTACAATAGCTTATTAAATGACATGTTACACTTCAAATTCAAGCTTTTAATGGCAATTATATTACTCTTACTTTAGCAAAATGCTTTAAAATCCAGATTAACTACTACTGCTGAAGAACTGGAGGACTAAGCAGCGCATGCAAACAATGTGCTTGCAATTGCACCTCTGCATGTGTCCCACACAATTGTGGCAAGTCAGGTGATTGAGCTTGCATGTAGCTACTCAATAAAGCTATTTGTAAATAGAGTCACCAAGTTTGCCCTAGCAATTGCAGTAACTGGACGCACAAATGTAGGTTGAAAATTGCACATGTATATTTAGACACAGAATCTGGGCCTCTGTTGTATTAATTTAAATGGAATAAATGGGCCAAAGGTATTAACATACCCCAGTCACTGTCCAACATTAAACAGTGTTATACAAAGTCTGGGGCTTGGTATATAGAGACCTCTCTGCTTGGTACCATGCATGGCAACACACCGTTAAAATACTTTTAACTTTTTAATTAAAGATATGGAGAAGAATGAGAAACAGTTGAGGCACTTGTAATGGAAAGTATTAAGTAAGGCTTTCATTTTAACTACATTTCTTGTTCCCCTTCCCTTTAGCTGGAGAGAGTTTCTATAAGGAGCTCCCCTCTCCCCCAGCCTCCTCCCCCCCCCCATTTATTTGACAGTCTCTTCAATGGTATCAAAGAGGATAATAACTGTCCTTTTGGGGAAAAGGGATATGAGATGGGCTGGAGCTGTTGTTGCTGATGATGATGATCGCATTTCATCTCAGGTGGTTTTTGGGATTCAGCTGGAGCTGGTAGGCATGGCTTTGTCATCAGGATCCCTCTGGCCTGGTCTGATCAGGACATTTTTCGGGATCAGGATGACGAAGACCCTGGGTCCCAGGAAATGGTGGGAGTGGCAGCCATGATGGTGAAGCTCGTTCCAGTAGCTGCTGTCTGTTTCTATTCCCCGCCCCCAATCCCCAAAATCTCCTCCTTTAAGGACACACAAAGGGAATGGTGGGTGGAATAGCCCATCCTCTTATTAATTTGTCCAACAATTAGGGCTAATTTATGACACACCGATTTTGGTTCATTAATTCCAGTTTCCACATCTTCTGTTTTTACCAAGCGTGATTTCAGCATAGTCCTTGAATTATAGCAAGGTGGCCTTTTTTTGTATGGACTGATTTAGTCTGTCTGGTTCTCTTGCACCTGTTTGTATTCATTACGGCCAGCAACTTGACCTACTTTCCATCAACTTTTGTTGTAATAGGTTATTGTAACATTTTATAAAATTTCATATACTTTTTACCATGGCAATTACAACAGGGTAAATCTGTAGGCCACATTATGACAACTTTTCCCATTTTTAAATTTTGAGTATTAATAAAAGTCAATAAAAATTACAAGCTCTGGTGACTATATTTTGTGCAGGATGGAATGCAACTTTTGTTAATAATAATTAATTTTCACTTTCTGGGTCTGACTCTCCATTCCTGTTGGGGTAATCTTTTTCACCTGTGCAAAGCGGGGTTAAATAACATTATCAAATCAGAATGGTATCACTTCACACCCACTTTGTTCAGGTGTGAATGACTGCACAACGTACAAGAATGGAGAATCATTTGAGGATCTCAAGGAGTTTTTCAACATTAATTAATTCTTATCACCTTCCTGTAAGTTGGGCAAAAAAGTTGTTATACCCATTTTATAGGTGGATAAAATAAGTCAGAGAGAGGTTAAATGATTTGTACAAGGTCACATAGCAAGCCAGTAGTAGAGTTAGGTACAGAAACCAGAAGTCACAACTCTCAGTTCCCTGCTCTTATCATTAGCTCACATGCCATCCCTTGTTATGTTATACCAGGGGTCGGCAACGTTTGGCACGCGGCTCGCCAGGGTAAGCACCCTGGCAGGCCGGGCCAGTTTTATTTACCTGCTGATGTGGCAGGTTCGGCCGATCACAGCCCCCACTGGCCGTGGTTCGCCGTCCCGGGCAAGTGGGGGCCGCCATCGGCCAAATCTTCTGCATCAGCAGGTAAATAAAACTGGCCCGGCCCACCAGAGTGCTTACCCTGGCGAACCGTGTGCCGAACATTGCCGATCCCTGTGTTATACTTTCATAAGTGAGGCTTTTCTCAGAGCAGGTCTGATTCTCCAGAAATTTCATTTAACTTCTTAATTTAGATGTATATGTTTCTTCTTCTACTGTCTTGTTATATTTATAATGTCCCAGTTGAACATGCCATAAAAATCACTTCGGAGTAAATTGTGCCTGTGTTTTCCTTGGCCAGGCAAGGGAGTAAGGCCTGCATCCCCATCCCCTTTCATGGCATACCTAAATCTTAGGTCTGGGGTAGAGCCCCTGCTCTCAGGACATTCATGCTTATGAGCAGGAAGCGGTCCGGTGTGAATCCTTGGCTCTACACTCTCTACTCATTGGTCAAGTGAGAGGGGGGAAGTAAATTCCACCCTTTCACGGACTACAGTAACTTATGGCCTGATCTAGATCCCACTCAAGTCAACAGAAATCTCCCACTGACTTGAGTGGGATCTGGATCAGGCACTTACTTCCTCCCTGGAGGTAGAGGGAAAGAAGGGATGAACTGTTACTTTCTGAGTCAGTTCCTGTGCAGGTAGCTTCTGGGGTGGAGCTGTTGCACACCATCACTCACTCAACCCTGAGCTCAATTTAGCTCAATGTGTTTTGAACATTTCCATGTGCAAGAGCCTAGATTGAACAAATCAACTGGATTAGTAAAGTGAAAATAATTTCCCTAGGACTAACTGAAATTTATCTTCTTTAAATCCATGAGTGACCATGAATGTCCAATGGAAATGAACAAATCCCTGCAGGATCTGCATCAAATGGCTTTCAGAGTCTCTGAAATCCTGTAAGGAGTTAAGGAAACCTTCCATTCCTGAATCATGTTGTTTCCTTCAGTTTCCAGCACTGAGTTCCCTTAGGCTGCTGGAGAAAACAGGGCGTTCTTTGGCTGTCCCCCACTTGTATAATTCAGCAGCTTTGGGATATAGGTTATACTATTTGTTGCTCCTGCTGGTCACAGAATAAAAAATGGGCCTCTGCTAACTGACATGACCCTGACTGGGATGGCAATTGCGGGGTGGGGAAAGCGTGACATTCAAGGCATTCATTTATGAAGAAGAGAGATTATTTTTGTCAGTTTCAGATAAAGCTTATTGTTTCAGCCTTGAGGAAACAGACATGATACAGATCCCTAATAACTCAGCAATTTAAAGTAAAACAAAAGCTAGGGCAGTAAAAGCAGGAGAGTTTTTTCTTCCATATATGGTATTTAAAATTAGTCACATATGGAGCTGGTTGACTTACCCATTGCAAATAATAGGCCAAATCCAGTTATTAATCAGAATTCAATTATGATTTTTTTGTAGTTATTATTTGTATGGGGGTAGCACCCAAAGGGCGCACACAAGATTGAGAGAGAGAGGGACCCATTGTGAGAGGCACTATGAAAACACATAGGAAGAAATGCTTGCTGCCCTGAAGAGTTTACTGTCAAAAAAGGCAAAGAGGAGAGATCTAAGAAAGGGCATCACAGACAGGCAAAGAGATTGGGGTCATGTTGTTTGTTCCATTTCATTTTTAAAATTCATTTGTTGTTTTTTAAATTTATTTATATTAATGGAGGCAGGAATGGGATATGGGGAAATGGCAATAGGCGGTGAGTGAATAGGAAATCAAAGCGGGGGGGAGAGAGAAGGGGAAATGAGGAGCAGAAAAAGATGGGAAGGAAAGGCTGGAGAATAGCATGGAGGAGAGAGAGAGGAAGTTGGTGCTAGAGGGATGGTAAGGGAAGTAGCTGGGAGCAGATTGGGGTAAACCACAAATCAGTAGGCAGTAAATATTATCCAGAGTTAAGAGTGTAAAAAGCAATGTACTGGCTTCCCAAGGCTGAGAAGGTCTTGGGAGGCCCCATAGTTGCCTTGTTGCTGCTTTTCCTCCTAACCCCTAATGGAGAAAATCTTGCTGCTCTCTGTGGTGGATTCCCCACGTGGGAGATAGTGCACTGTTTCCTGCAGCACACATGGCTAGGAGAATTGGAGTTGGAGATGGGACCTGGTGCCCCTGCAGAAGGAGTCCTTCTGCTTGAGTCCACGACTGAGCAGGCAGAGGACTCTGGTTGGGATTCTTCCCGAGCAACAGGAAGTTACTGCTGCTCCTATGGACTTGGTTCCACCTGTTCAACTTTTTCCAGCCCATTTGCCTGGGGCAGGGAGGGGACACTGCGACCTGCAGTCCCTGGACCAGGGTACACGGGGAAAGGGTCTCCAATGCTAGGTTCTATGGAGGGCAGGAGGAATCTAGTCTCCATTGACTTAATTGGGAATTGGGATGTCTTGCTTGAGTAAGGCAACCAGGATTTGACCCATTAACTAATCAAATCTAATTATAGCATGTGAAGCCTATGTTTTAAGGGACATTGGGAAACAGTGGTAGCATCCTGAAGTGAACATCAGTACTGATAATGTTGTTCTGTAACCTCATAACTATTGCAACTTCTATATTACATTCCTGTGATATGAGGCAAAAGCACTGCCCAAAATTGTATGTTTTTATTATTTTTAATGCTCACAAATATATCCCATTGTTGAGATGATTTCATTTTGTTAAGCGGATTTGATCAAAAATGTGTGGATTTTTTGAGGGGGTGGGTGGGAAGGGTGATATGCATTTAATATGCTGGTTTGAGACCTGCTGGATCTGAGATAAAGCACCACCATTACCTTCTCCTGAAGGCTGCAACCTTTGCATTACTAGCCATTACTGAATGACATGGTGCAGAAAGGCTGTTAGAGAAGGCTAATGCCTGTACAGCTGGCGTAATGAAGAAATGGGAGGTTTAGGCAGGGGAAACCACAGCTCCAACAGAAGAAGCTGAAAAGATATAGATAAGATTAGTGACATATGTAAAGGCACAGATACTGTGTGACAAAGTCTGCCCGGCTGAATAGGCTGAAGCCAGCAGTAATAGGAAGCCCATGTTCTCCCTAATCCTCCCAGATAAGCTGTTCCATCCAGAATTATCAGCCAACAATCTTCAGGGTATCAGGCTGAAAATGAAGTTTCAGACTGCTTTGATTCCTCATCCATAAATGAGAAAGTGCCTGAAGGATCTTTATTTATTCTCACTCCCACTGAAACACTCTTCAAAAAGTGCCAATATACTAGCAACAGATGCATAAAGCCTCCCTTACTTTGATTGACAGAACATGATGTAAAGCAGCCCTCACTTGACATTTCAGTTTCATAAGACTCCTAGCAGGGGAAGAAAAAAAAAATCTTAAAAAAACTTCACACGGAAATAAAGGAGGATTTATGCAAACTCACAGTGTTTTCAGAATGGAATTTATCTGTTTTCTTGTTTCAGGTTCTCATTTGACACCTCGTGCTATAATGAATAATTTCAATAATTATAATTTCAGCCATATGCTTATTAAATACTTATTATGGCTTCTTCTTTTAAAAAGTATTTTTAAATGTTACTTTTTGACAATTGACTTCTGTGGAGGTTTTTTGAAGTGCTCAGTTACAAAATAATTGGTACATCTGGGGAAAATGTGTTTTAATTTGGGGGGAGGGGGAGCATTAAAAAAATTAGCCTTCAAAACAAGAATATGAATATGAGAAAACAATGTTCATTGTCCCCTTCATATGAATTATAATTGTCTGAAAACTGTAGAGTAGGAATTGTGTAGGTTTTTCCATTTCTGATCATGACAGTTCAAGCAAAATGGAGAGGGAATAAAACCTTCTAGAAACGGATATAGTGTGACTATCTTTCTGATATGATAACTAATTTAGTACAGTTCTTTTCAGAAAAGTTAGACTGAAAAAAAATCTGAGCATTGAGAATTTACACTAACATTTTCTCATTAACTCTTGTGTTGTAATGAATTTTCTGTTGTCACATGTGGTTGGCATTACTTTGGGTGTCCAAAAGGTTATTATGTGCCATAGACATGATAATACTTAGAGCATCAGCAAAGGTTGGGGATGAGAGAATAATTTTTCCTTGATAGCCACAAAAATGAACTTCTATGTTCAGAGTCTGGTCTTGTGTACTCAAAAGGGCAAAATTCAAAATAGGAACTGTAGCATTGTAAATAGTCATCTGTGTGTGTGTGTGTGTGTGTGTGTGCATGTGCGTGGGGGGGAGGGGCTGTACAATTGTGACGAGTACCAGATAAGAGTCTGTTTTCATTATGAACTGAACCTACTTATCAACAACCCCTCCTGGTACTTTCCACCCTTTAACAATGCTGCCAATCTTGAGCCAAACAGGTGTTTTCTTTTGTCATCTCATTTGTCAGCCATTTGAGTGGAGGGGGAGAGAGACCCACATAATGTAAGAAAACAGAAAGGCAGAATGGTGACTTGACTCTTAACATCGGTGCTTGTATAGGCAGGCAGACTCTTCAACAGCAGTAGGAGCTGTATTGTGGATTTGCTTTACATGGAATGAAAGAAGATTGTTGTTGTGAATCTGCAAACCTCAGCTACCCATGATGGGATGCATCTGTCCTCTCTAATGAAGAACACTTTTTACCACGGAAGTAAAAAAAAAAAATTGGGTCTAAGTTCCTTTAGAGGGAAAGAACAGAAGCATGATCAAAGGAAACAGGCAAAACATATTAGCAAAACTGCTGGGATGTTTGTGAATATTCCATGGATACTTTTTTACTTTTTATTTACAAATTAACAATGTTTTACACAGGCAACCAAGTTTTGCCAAAATAGGGTGAATTAACACTTGACTTATTAACATAAGAACAACAGAAAAGGAAAAGCATGTCCCAATACTAATTATCTTCATGTGTCATATTTAAATTAACGGTGGAAGGAATGTAGGGGGAAAAACTCCAAAGATCCCAATCATATGAATATTTTAAAAAATCCACAGAAAAAAATCCATTTCATTGCCAATCCTAACTGTAAATCAATTGCCACAGTATTATTGCTTCTTTTTGATCATAAAGAGATATATAAAATCATAATGATTATTTCAGATCACTAATGCATTGATTATACCGTACATAGCCAATTTATCTAATAAATTTCTAATGTTTGTATCTTGCGGGGGAGGGGAGGTTGTTTTTTTGTTTTTTGCTAAGAATGTAATATAGAGCAGAGGAAGTCATTCCATTAAGTCTTAAACCAATTTTCCAATTTAAACTAGAGTTTCAACCTGTCCTCTTCCCTGCACCTTTCATAAACAAGCAAACCCAATAACAATCCCCTTCCCCTCCTCCAAAAAATGGTTTTCCTGAAATTTCATGTGTTACATCTGATTCCAGGGTAGAGTTTTTCTGGAAAGTTTGGTAGAAGTTGAAAAAAGTCCATCATAGTGTTTTGAGAAGTTATTTGAAATTTCTCTCTTTTTTGGCTTATCTCCAAAAGGACTTTTCTTAGAGAGTCCCAGTATGAATTGTTCTGTTGTCCTTTTTGAAGGATGGGGAGGAGCTTTAAGGGCCAGGACCATTAATGGGGAAATTTACAAAAATATATAATAAAAACAGCTTGAAATACCCCACACTAATGTGAACACAGATGGGATTAACTAGGAACTCTCTAAAGCAGGATCATAAAAAGGAGCTGGTGGAATGCTGAGGGAGGGGCCCTGAAGGGGTGTGGGAGTGTTTTTGCAAACTGCTATGCTAAGGGTAAGGAAACCAAAGAAGAAACTGTGAGTATGTGCATCTTAAAAGAGACATAAGCAGAGGTTGGTACATAAAATAAGGATGTTGAGGTGAAGAAATACTCTATACATAACAGGTGTATGAGTGTGTTTGTGTAACAGTGTTAGGATGTGCTATTTTGTTAGACTTGTGCTCTGAGGCCTATCACAACATTTTTGGGAAAGAGAATAAAATGTAGTTTTGTTTTGTTGCTGGCCCCTTCACACACTTATTGTGTCTGACTATTATTTTACAAAAAATGTGGTATTAAACAAACAAGGAATGTACACTGTGGTGTTTGGCATCACTGAATTGAACAGATCTAAAAGAAGCGATAGCCAGTTAGTAGCTGTCATAACTATAAAGGGAAGGGTAACAACCCTCCTGTGTACAATACTATAAAATCCCTCCTGGCAAGAGACTCCAAAATCCTTTTAGCTGTAAAGGGTTAAGATGCTCAGGTAACCTGGCTGACACCTGACCCAAAGGACCAATAAGGGGACAACATATTTTCAAATCTTGGTGGGGGGAAGGCTTTTGTTTGTTTTCTCTGTTTTGGGGGTTGTTTGCTCTTGAGACTAAGTGGGACCAGACCTCAATCTATGCTCTCCAAATCTTTCTTAACAAGTCTCTCATATTTCAAACTTGTAAGTAACAGCCAGGCAAGGTGTGTTAGCTTTATCTTTGTTTTCTCAACTTGTAAATGTACCTTTTGCTAGAGTGTTTATCTCTGTTTGCTGTAGCTTTGAACTTAAGGCTAGAGGGGGTTCCTCTGGGCTCTTTGAATCTGATTACCCTGTAAAGTTATTTTCCATCCTGATTTTACAGAGATGATTTTTACCTTTCTTTCTTTAATTAAAAGCCTTCTTTTTAAGAACCTGATTGATTTTTCCTTGTTTTAAAATCCAAACGGTTTGGATCAGTGTTCACCAGGGAATTGGTGGAGGAGTCTCCCAAGGCTACCCAGGGAGGGAAAGGTTTTTGGGGGGAAGACAGAGTTTCCCAAATAACTCATAAATCATTTGGGTGGTGGAAGCAAAAGCAGATCTAAGCTGGTAGTTAAGTTTAGACATTTTCATGCAGGCCCCCACATCTGTACCCTAAAGTTCAGAGTGAGGAAGGAGCCTTTACAGTAGCCTACCCTATTGTGACGTTAAATTATTGTTGCAATCAAGGTCCTGTAATGGCACCAAATCTTTGTATAAAGGGGGTCAAATAAGGTGTCTAAGACAAGGTTATGATTTGCTGGTTATGATTATGCTATCTGTATGCATGTATCATTTTTGTATTTAAAGTTATAAGTATTGGCTCTTTACTGTCTGTATTTAAAACGTCTGCTATGCTTCTGGGTGACACCCCAGACAATATGATATCAGCACTGCCTAGCCTGCTTGATGGCCCATTAAGGACCATCAGCTATACAGTTGACCCATTGAGAGAAGGCAGATACACCTTGTGACTCAGCAAGGCATGAAGGAACATGCCTATGGACAGAACTCTAAGGTTTTTCTATGCCATGTGCTGGAATGCTTGTCTTTGGAACAAAGAAAGCGGAGACTACATGGCAAGAGAATATAAAAAACGGCTGCAGCTCCTCCATCTTGTCTTCAATCCTTCTTCTTACCTCTAGAGGAACTTTTCTACAAACAGAAGCTCTAAACAAAGAACGGATGACCCATCCCAGCTGTGGATGTACTCCAGAGACTTGATTTGAACCTGCAGCTTATTCCATCATTTCTACAAGCTTGAACCAAGAACTTTGCCATTATGTATATAATTGATTCCATTTAACCAATTCTAGCTCTCATTTATATCTTTTTCCTTTTATGAATAAACCTTTAGATTTTAGATTCTAAAGGATTGGCAACAGTGTGATTTGTGGGTAAAATCTAATTTGTATATTGACCTGGGTCTGGGGGTTGGTTCTTTGGGATCGAGAGAACCTTTTTTCTTTTACTCAGGTATTGGTTTTCATAACCATTTGTCCCCATAACGAGTGGCACTGGCGATGATACTGGGAAACTGGAGTGTCTAAGGGAATTGCTTGTGTGACTTGTAGTTAGTCAGTGGGGTAAAACCAAAGTCCTCTCTGTCTGGCTAGTTTGGTTTGCCTTAGAGGTTGAAAAAACCTAGCCTTGGGCTATAACTGCCCTGCTTTAAGCAATTTGTCCTGAATTGGCACTCTCAGTTGGGTCTCACCAGAACCACCATCGTTACACCTATATCTTTATTTATAGGTCAAATTCTGTTCTTGAGATAATAATGCAACTCCCACTGAAGTCAATGCGAGCTCTGCTCCTCATTTACCTGAACATACGGTTTGCTGTACTCTGCATATATTTAGCATTCTGACCACCACGTTTGATACTTGAACAGAGTACGATCCTTGTAATCCACAGGCGATAGCAGATGGAAGGGAAGCCAGTAGCCATTGTTCGAAGGTTTTCTCAGCTGGAAGCAGATCCTATGTGCATGTCATACACATAATTTTTCTTTGAGTAGATGCAACAGTGTATTCCACTTAGGTGTGTGCACATCCAGTCCTCTGGAGCTGGAGAATTTTACCTAGCAGTACCCATAAAGGAGCAACGCTTGCAACTTGTGTTCATAGCTCCTCCCCTGGTTATAAGAGGTGCTACCGCTGCAACTCCTGTCAGTTCATTCTTACCGCCCATGGCGAGAGTCGGAGCTCTCTGCCATCTTAATCTCACAACCTCTCACTATTTCCAGTGTCTTTTTTCTTCTAGTTGTAGATAGTTAATAGTACCCTTAATATTAGTTAGATTGAGGCCCTCATCGGATCAAAGGTTGCCCTCGTGTTCTCAAAGTGCTACTGTTTCGTGCTCTGGAGCAGGCGCCTCTCCAAGGAGATGGAGGAGCTGAGGAGCTATTCCCTGTTGAGTGTGCTGAGGAAAAGGTTGCATAAGACCAATTGAGACTACTCTGATTCTTGTGGGGACACTTCTGTCTCCCGCAAGAAGAGTGTGGAGCAGCACAGGGTTAGTACAGGTGCACAGGATGGTGTGGGTGCCTCTAACCATTCCCCAGTACTAACTAGGGAGTTTAGAGACCCTGTACCATCAATTCTGATACTGGACCTTTGGCATCCATTGAGTCCAGTATCGATGAGGGCAATGCCAGAACCGACTGTTTCCACATCAGCGGCGTACCAGGCAGCTACTGACTTCCTCTGCCTTTCTGTCCTGACCTCTCCCTTGGTCCAGAACTTTGCCAGGGCTGCATCATTTGTAGTCCTCTTAGCTGGACAGACAACAGAACCCTTGCACCACACCCCAGTGTACCCAGTCCACAGTCTGTGGAAGCAGGGCCGGTACTGGGCTCAGTGCAAGGGACCTCCTTGGCACTGGGAAACTCATTGGTACTGCCAGTGTTATCATGGCAGCTCTGACCACCCTCCACTTTGGCACTGTCAGCTGCTTTGGTACTGCCACTGACTTCAGGGTTGACACTCGTTCCAGCACCGGTGCAGGTCCCTGCCTCATGCTGGGTGAAAGGTGAGTCTGACTGGTTACTCGCTCCTTCAGGAGTGGCTCCATCTTTATCCCCAGGAACCCAACGTTTCTCTGCATCGAGGTCAGGATCTTCCTCCTTTGCTCTCCATCACCCAACCCACATCGGGGACTGTTCATGAAGTGCTACAGGCATCAGGATGGGCACTCATTTTGCAGTTGGGACGGGGTCCCTGGCCTGGCACCTACTGGCCACCAATGCCTTATCCTTGTCAGTGGCCTCCATGGAATCTGTGGGACGGACACTCCTCAGTCGCAAAGGTTGCACTCCCCAGCTTTCTGTAAGGCGAGGCCACCGGGCAGATTGGTGGCAGGAACTGTCCAGGGTTTAGCCAGTTGATATGCCCTCCCTTACTACTCCACAAGTGCCCATTTTGACTCCTTGGTCCACACTAGTGGTCCGGTCATCGCTTCCTTTACTACTCCTCCATTTGGGGACAGGCTAGCTAACTTTTACAATGTTTGGGCTTGATTACAACTGACAACTGGATCCTAAGCACCATCAGATTGAGTTATGTCATCCAGTTCCTCTACACTCCTCCCGCCGACCATTCCTCCCTGTCTATCTTCAGGGACTCCTCTCACAAGATACTGCTCCTCAAGCAGGTCCACTCTTTGCTGGCCTTGAGAGTGGAAGAGGAAGTTCCTCTGGAACACCAACATCAGGGCTTCTATTCCCAGAACTTCCTGGTTTCCAAAGCCAAGGGAGGGATAAGACCTATTCTTGAACTCCACAACCTCAACAAGTGTATCAGATACGTGCAGTTCCATATAGTCATCCTATCAACTATCGTCCCCGTGTTGACTCAGAACAACTGGTTTGCTGCTCTGGACCTTCAGGACGCTTACTTCCATTTGGCGCTGTGATGCAGATGAGTATTCCATGACCCACTTTCCATTCCCTCTGCCTCAGAGTCTAGTCTCTGGGCATTCAGTGTTAAGGAACTGAGTGGGTTGGGGATGCGCCACCTCATATAGCCAGGAGAGGAGATATGGGCAAGAGGTCAAGCATTGCCCCACTGTGGCCACTGGTAGACAAAATTCTTCAGCTCCAGGGTGCTGGGAGCGCACACATCTAAGTGGAATACTCATCTGCATCACATCTCGAAGAATCACAATTACAGTAAGTAACCATTTCTTTATTGGGATGGAAAAAAGCCTTCATGTGCTGTCCTTACTTTTAAGTGCTGTGGTTCCTCAGTCATGCTAGTTCTAAACTGTGTACTGTGCAGAGAACAGTTAAAATATGCTTCCTCAAGAAGCAAGGAATCATTCCCTTTGCTTTTGCTTCAGTTCTCCTGTATTTGTAGGGGGGATAAGTAAGGGGATAAGGAGGAGAGAGGAAAAAAATGAAATAAGGTATTTTTTTGTTGTTTTACTTCAGTTAGGCATAACAGTTAATTATAGTATTCTTGTACTTTCAAAAGTGCTAATTGATTTAGCTGATGCCTCCTGTACCATGTAAGTTGGTCAGAAACACAACACCGAGGACATCCTGCAGATCAAGTACATCACTTCTGAAGTTCTGATATTCTGGCTGAACCTATATCACTGATCTACAATTTTTGAGAAGTTGTCTGCTTCACAGATAAAATGTGCTATTTATTATGTATTTTGATGTGCTGAATTCAAATATGTCAATTAAAACAACTGGCTACTGTTTCTAAGATATTTAAGTTTTTACATTTTATGTCTATGTATATTGTGTAGATAGTAGAGGTTTTAATCATAAATTGTAAACGTAGGTCTTTTCATGTGTTTATGGTTGCTTTACATGATAATATTTCACCTGTCCTGTTTACGTAACACTTTAAAAATCAGCAAAAGGGTATATAAATAAAATTTATTATGAAACAAAAGGCAAAAAACTATTATGTACATAGTTTAGTCCTATTCAGTGTCTACTCGGAGCTTCTTGGCTTGTCTCTTGTATTCATTAAATGGAGCATCTCTTGTCACGGTCCAGCAATAGTCTGCAAGCATTTTCCCTGATAGCGTTTCTCCATTGTTGCAATGTCCTGGTGAAATCGCTCGCTGTGCTCGTTGCTCACTGCTCCGCAGTTCGGTGGAAAAAAATCTAGATGAGAGTGCAAAAAATGTATCTTTAGTGACCTGTTGCAACCAAGGCTTTTGTATGCCTTGAGGAGGTTTTCCACCAACAACCTGTAGTTGTCTGCCTTGTTGTTTATTGCCACTAACTGGAAGGCTTTCCATGCCGTCTTTTCCTTGCCACGCAGTGCATGGTCAAATGCATCATCTCAAAGAAGTTCACGAATCTGAGGACCAACAAAGACACCTTCCTTTATCTTAGCTTCACTTAACCTTGGAAATTTTCCATGGAGGTACTTGAAAGCTGCTTGTGTTTTGTCAATGGCCTTGACAAAGTTCTTCATCAGGCCCAACTTGATGTGTAAGGGTGGTAACAAAATCTTCCTTGATTCAACAAGTGGTGGATGCTGAACACTTTTCCTCCCAGGCTCCAATGACTGTCGGAGTGGCCAATCTTTCTTGATGTAGTGGGAATCTCTTGCACGACTATCCCATTCACAGAGAAAACAGCAGTACTTTGTGTATCCAGTCTGCAGACCAAGCAAGAGAGCAACAACCTTCAAATCGCCACAAAGCTGCCACTGATGTTGGTCATAGTTTATGCACCTCAAAAGTTGTTTCATGTTGTCATAGGTTTCCTTCATATGGACTGCATGACCAACTGGAATTGATGGCAAAACATTGCCATGATGCAGTAAAACAGCTTTAAGACTCGTCTTCATTGAATCAATGAACAGTCTCCACTCATCTGGATCATGAACGATGTTGAGGGCTGCCATCACACCATCGATGTTGTTGCAGGCTACAAGATCACCTTCCATGAAGAAGAATGGGACAAGATCCTTTTGACGGTCACGGAACATGGAAACCCTAACATCACCTGCCAGGAGATTCCACTGCTGTAGTCTGGAGCCCAACAGCTCTGCCTTACTCTTGGGTAGTTCCAAATCCCTGACAAGGTCATTCAGTTCACCTTGTGTTATGAGGTGTGGTTCAGAGGAGGAGGAGGATGGGAGAAAATGTGGGTCCTGTGACATTGATGGTTCAGGACCAGAAGTTTCATCCCCTTCCTCTTCCTCGTTTGACTCAAATGAGAATGATTCTGGTGCATCAGGAACTGGCAGTCCTTCTCCATGGGGTACTGGGCATATAGCTGATGGAATGTTTGGATAATGCACAGTCCACTTTTTCTTCTTTGACACACCTTTCCCAACTGGAGGCACCATGCAGAAGTAACAATTGCTGGTATGATCTGTTGGCTCTCTCCAAATCATTGGCACTGCAAAAGGCATAGATTTCTTTTTCCTGTTCAACCACTGGCGAAGATTTGTTGCACAAGTGTTGCAGCATATGCGTGGGGCCCACCTCTTGTCCTGATCTCCAATTTTGCAGCCAAAATAAAGGTGATAGGCTTTCTTAACCAGAGTGGTTATACTGCGCTTTTGTGATGCAAAAGTCACTTCACCACAAACATAGCAGAAGTTATCTGCACTGTTCACACAAGTACGAGGCATCTCTGCTCACTTTGGCTAAACAGAAATGTGTCCCTTTGCAAAATCGAACACTGACAAATAAGAGAGCACGACACTGTATGATTTCTAGAGCTGATATAGGGCAATTTGTTCAACAGAGTGATGTAAGCTTCGTTATGATTGCATCATCCATGACTTCTAGGAATAACATGATGCAATTCATATCATGTATGATGCAATACCAGCTTCAGATTGCATCATTCATTGTTTTGCCTAAAAAGCAAGTAAAGTCCAAACCCAGTCATAGATTTATTCATAGATCCAGTCAAAGATGTATTTTAGTCATTTCTGGTTTAAATTGAGATCCCTTTCCTTTATAACTCACTTATCCTCCACCATTCCCAAGTCAAGGGTTGTATATACTGACCCAATAGCATATCTTGAAAACTAGAGCCAATCAACAATTTTAAGCATAATTTTCGTTCTCAGTGACCCAGAATTAGTAAAGTTTGACTACATTTATTTCAGAAGCATTTTGGCTGCAGAGCAGTGTATTCCAAAAACACAGAGGAGTTGCAGCAAGGAATGGCAAGCAAAGGGTTAAAATAATTTGAAATGCCACTCAAAGTGCTCCCACCGTTTAAAAATGTTAATCAGTTTTGAAAGTCTAAGTCATCCCCTGCTGATAAAGAAAATGAACACAGGAACAGAGGAAAAATTGGGGTTTCTGAATTAAGAATCTGTGTGGCTTTTCATCAACACTTGGTAGGCAATCCAAATGCTCGATCCTGTCATCCAGCACACTGGTGCGCAACACTGCCTACCTTATAAAACCAGCCATTATTCTTACATGTATTTGTGTAGTAGCCAGTTTTAGAAGATGCCATATGCCATGCACCTGCGCAACAGGGGAGAGTACTGGGACACCAAAAGGTATTCTTGAAAGTTTCTGAATCTACTGATTCCTTTCACTGACAATTATAGAGATCCTAAGATAGAAGTTAATTGCTACATTCCATAGGGACTATCACCTCCCCACCCCCAGCTCTGGCTGATTCAACAAAAGCAGAAGAAGAGGGGGAGGAAAAGAGACATTGCCACTACTCTGTGTAGGAAGTAACAAGGAGAAATCCCTGGCTCCCAGTCCTGCTGCAGCTGTTCCCAGTGGGGAGCGAAGATATGACCTTTCATATGACATCTTCCTCAAGATATGCAAGTTCCCCTTTAAATACCAAGGGTGATGAGAGTCCCTGTATTGCTCTAAGAGTAGGGATTATTGTTATTATTATTATTTTGTGTGCCAGATATGCCTTCTCCTGTTTATAGTTACTCTGTTTACAGGGTTTAATGCTGCAAAGTGCTGTTGGGCATCAGTGGGAGTGGAGGGTGTTCAGTACCTCACAAGACTGATTCCTGTTTTGGAGGGAAATCCTGACTAGAGGATGATCCTACTATAGTTTTTTTGCTTTGTTAACCGTAATAATATTTTTAAAAATCGCAGAAACTACAGTATGTTCTTTCTCTTATTGCAGGTACAAAGGTGCTTTCACCACCTTGCAGACACTATAACAGACAATATATAAGAAGCAGCCTTTTCCCTTTCATTATTTTAAGCAGGCATTTGCCTTGTGTTTGTTTGTTTTTAAATATATTACATTTTATAAATTCAGAACCTGTAGGCTCAGAGTAGGATGCTTCCCGTGGCCCAAAGCAAACATCTCTGATTTTAGCATCCTATTATGCATGGATGAAAAGTTAAGCTAATAACTAATTTTCATCCTCACAACACACATACCCCTGACAAGATTAAAAATGATTGTCTTTAACGGATGTTTAAGTGGACAAATGGGCAAGTGAGGAAATAAAGTATGATACTGCATTAGAACTAGATAATTTTTCCAGAGTACATATGAAAATACATAGCAAGCAAAAGAGAAAAAAGACATAGGCAGAAAACACGTCACGTTTGTGCCAGACATAATTAACTGGGAGTAAAAGGCATCAAAGAGGCTCTGATTGGAAAAACATCATAAAAAATCCCAACTGTTTGTGGGCAGAGTAAGCACAGTCTTTCTGTATCTTTTATCCACAGGGGTTGTATTTGTACAGTCGTTATAGGATATGCAGTGAATAAGCATATAATATAGAATATACAGTGTCTCTCTCTTAATCTAATATTGGATTAATTTGAACCAATGCTCAGGAGCTCATCTATTTGTATTACATATATCTTCCATCCTTTTGTTTTTGTTGTTTGCTTTAAGCAGGTATCAGTAAAAACTTAAATGCCTAAATGCTGCGAGAAGTCATATGAGTGATCCCGTAGAGCACTCTGTTCTCTCTCTGAGTCTTTATTGAATTGTTTGTCTTTTGCGTCATGCAAATTCAACACCCTAAACACTCGTGGTCATTAAAGAAAATAACAGCACTTTTCATAAGTGTTGGAGTGTTAAACTCCAGTGACAAGCCACAGTATAATTATCTGAGTTGAAATTTAGCCTTATCTAAATGTCCCCATGCAGTTTCAATCTGATGCAATTTTCTTATTCACATCCTGTGCTCACCAATTGTTTAGTGTAGTTGCGTATTGCCTAACAGTTGTCACATTCTGTGTTCCACCAGAGGTGGCTGAACTTCTGTGGTAAATGAAATTATTACTAACATCCTTAGTTCTTTCTCAGAGGTGGTGTACACTTTGCGAAGCACTTCGAGATCCTGGGTTGAAAGGTTGCTACATCAATTCAATTTCTTATTTTTATTATTGACAATAGAAAGTTGCCACTTGCCCAGTAAGCAAGACCTTCTGACTGAGAAGGAGGAAGAGCCCAAGAAAGCCCTAGAAGAATTAGTGATGACTACAACTAAGAGTTAAGAGTAGGAATTTCACACATTATAACTGTCATTATAGGCATTACCTTGCACTGTGCAAGCCGCAATATGCATCCTGGTGGCTGCATGAATGATAAAATCAATTGCTTATTTCAATCAAAGTGACAGGAATGGTCTTGATAAAAATAAAAAGCTGGCACTTGATATACAGTACAATATCTGTGCTGAGTGGTATTGAGGGTCAGACATGAAATCTATTGCCTCATGGGTTGAAAAAATGACTCTGCGTATGATATTTCTGGCCCCACTCCTGTAGTACATAACAGCTGAAGAGCCAGCCTAATTGGCTGCCTCAGAATTCCTCTTTTGTCAGGAAATCCCTAGATAGCATAGGGTGAATGTAGCTGATCCCCATGTATGAATAGTCCCTTAAGGCCCTGGGCAGCTGTGTAGAAAATAGAACAGTTCTCAGGCTTCTCTGATTTATGCCAGGGATGAGCCTGGTCCCTGGCCAGCCCCAGGGTCAGAGAGATGTAAATGTGGTTTAAAGTCAAATTTGTCCCCATCCCCAATTCTGCACCAAGTGCCGTTCGATTGGACCAGAGATATGTCAATAATGTGTATAGCTGTAGGCTGAGGTAACGATTATCTAGTAAAGGTAACTTTTAAAAATGTTTAGATTTGAAATTTAACAATTATAAAGCAATGGTTGAGACTTACAACATTATATTTCTAAACATAAGTGTCATAAGGTTCAACATTAGCCTTAAATCCAGGGCTGGCTCCAAGTTTTTTGCTGCCCCAAGCAAATATTTTTCCTGTGCCCCCCCAGCCCCACCCCAACTCTGCCCCTTCCCCATCCCATTCCAACTCCTTCCCCAAATCCCTGGCCCTGCCTCCTCCCCCAGGCGTGCCACATTTCCCCTCCTACCCCTCCCTCCCAGGCTTGCTTGGGAGGGAGGGGGTAGAAGCGGAGCGGTGGCGTGCTCGGGGGAGGAGGCGGAGGTGAGCTGGGGGGGAGCGGTTCCTCTGCCCCTCCCAGGGTTACTTCCTGTGGCCCTCCCTGCACCCCCCCACCGCCGCAGCTCACCTCCGCTCAAGGGTGGCTCCCGGCTTTTTGCACCCCAATTAAAAAAAAAAAAAAAAAAGGAGCCGGAGTGCCGCCCCTTGGAAAGTGCCGCCCCAAGCACATGCTTGGAGCGCTGGTGCTTAGAGCCGGCCCTGCTTAAATCTGCCCGTTTTCCCTTGTTTATTTTATTTTCCTGTTATGAATGGGAGAATCATTGCTCAAGGAATAAAATTAACTCATTTATAACACCGTATGTAATCAATTGAATATGTCCCCTACCCATTACAACAACAAACTTCTGCTCGGAGCATTGAATGGGAATAGATTAAAAACATGATATGAGCCCTTCGGAGGTTTTCAATTATTACTTTTCTTGCACATTACAAAGGTACAGGCTTTTATTGTAGAATGGCTTTTAAATATTCAGGATATAAAAGAGTTACTCTTTCTATATGGTAGGACTTTAAACATCATTATAAACCCCCTCATCACTTTTACCTAAAGGATTCTTTAATATGCCACAAACCGCAGGGATGTGCTGGCCACTGCTTCCCGCAGCTCTCATTGGCCAGGAATGGCGAACCACAGCCACTGGGAGCTGCACGGCCATGCCAGCAGGCGGTCAATGTAAACAGACTGTCTTGCGGCCTGCCAGTGGATTATCCTGACGGGCTGCAGGTTGCCCACCAGTGTATTAGGCACATTTGAGTGCCATTTCCTAAAATCCAGATGGTATCGCTATTTCGACCAAAATTTGGGGTGGGGGAAGAGCAGGCAGGTTAGCTATAATATTGGACATTCTGGGCCTGATCCTGAGAGTTGTTGGGTACCTCAAATTCCATCAGTTCAGTGGGAATTGCTGGAGCTTAGCACCTCTTTGCATCAGGTTGTTTCATTGCTATAACCTAAATTCCACATGCTGAGAGGTTTAACTCATCAGCTCTGTTAAATGCCTACAGAGTATTTATATAATGTATAATTAATATAGCCTTATAAATTACTGGTATTAATGACTTTGTAATTTAAGTTAATATAATATACATAAAAGGATACTTAAAGACTTAAGACCTTGTCTGTCCAAGGGGCATGACCCAAAGCCCAATGAAGTCCTTGGGTTTTGGATTAGGCCTAAGGAAAATCAGTACCCATTTTCCAATAACAATGCTGTAGACCCGTTTTAGAGGTCAGGTCTCCATTAGTACTCTGCATACATCAAGGTGATAATAGATCTTTACACATTTAAAAATAATATTGGTTGCTGTAGTGCATGTGAGACCCCTATCAGTACTACAAAAGCTCCCATACCCGTTCAGGTGCCAGTTTGTGTAGACAAGGAATTTTTTTTTTTCTTAAAGGGCTTTAAAAAACTATTTGGTGTTGTGTAGTGAGGAAGGCTTTTGTCTGTAGGACCGGGCCTCCTTCGTCACAAGTGTGTGAATGAAAGATATGTAATGAGTGAGGCAGAGGATTACAGGAAGAGAATGGATTGTCTCATAGTTATGGCAATTGAACATCACCTTGGAGAACTGGATTCTATACCTGCCTCTGCCATGGGGTTTTTATGGGTATGTATTCACTGCATTCATAGCTTGAGACAGTACACTCGCGGTAGCCTGACCTGAACAACAGTGACCACACCCTAAAGGCTAGCTTGAGCCTTCCTTCAGTTTTTGTAAGTCCACTGACTTGAGTAAAGGAGAGGCCTATGTGATGCTAGGCAAGTCACTGAAACAGGTGGTCTACAGGGTGGTCACGAATTGTGTGTTCCTTATTTTCTTGGTGACCAACTTGAGGCCTGATTTGCAGAAGTGCTGTGCATTCACAGCTGCAACTGAAGTCAATGATAGTTGTGCTTTCAACATATAAAGTGCTAAATGATGCTACATGCTCTGAAAACTCAAGCCCTAAGCATCTTAAATTGGGCACCCAACCTTCTACCTTAATATCTCTTTGCCTCAATAATCCATTTGTAAAATGGGGTCATAATAGCATTGTACCTCACAAAGGGATTGTGCAAATAAATTAATTAATGTTTGTGAAGCACTCACATACAATGGTGATGAGTGACATAGAAAAGCCCACGAGAAACTAGTAGCTCTTTATCCAAAGCAGGATTTGAATAGTGTGTAGTAAATAAGGCATTGGGACACACATTGAATTATGAGGATAAAAAGAAATATTGAATAGCTAACTACTCAATGAGCACCATCCATCATGTGCACTGAATAAAATAGGGATCCTGTGGAAAAAATAGTATGTGATCATCTAATTAAAGACTGAATCATAATGCATACACACAAGGGGGTTGAATTAAGGATGCAGAGGCAATCTTAATTCTGTCATTACCTAACTTTTAAGTGCCAGCCTTGTTGTTGTTTTAATGTAGGGTGGTTTTTTGTTTGCTTGTGTTTCATATAATATATAATCTGTCAGGTCACGCTATGCCTGTTACCATAATGAGAGTAGACGGTATTAACTGCAGCTCATCAAACCCACTGCCTTGTGGGTGGTCTGGGAGGGCATAAGGCTAAGGGAGCAACCCCTGACAGAAAAGCCCCACTGCCTTGTGGGTGAATTCAGGAGAATGTAAGGCTATGAGAGTAAACTCAGAAAATCCAGACTGGAGCCCCTAAGACAGTCAGGTACTAACATTATAGTATCTTTCTGGCACCTCTTGCAGCAGATCGGGTACCAGATGTATTGGTTTTTCTTCTCCTCCTGATTTTACCGGTGATGCTGAGAGGGGAGTCCTGATGCATGGGCAACTCAGGGCCTCCATATCATCTGCACAGGCTTGCACCCTGGAGAGGTACTCCAGCTTTGCCTCAAGCATCGATACAACATGAGAGGCAGCAGTCACTGGTTCTAAGCTCTTACTCAATTGCTGTAGAATTGAGTGCCAGGGACTGTCTCTGACGGTGAGAGAGATCATCGTATCTCACTGGACAACCACTGCCCACCATAGAACTGGGTAGCCCCCAGGACAAGAGGGTGTTGTCCCACCACAGTCTGCCTGCTTTAATGGGTGCTTGGAGTTTAGAGTTTTGTAACTTGACAGGTGGACTGTAACCAGTGCACCAGGCGAATCAAGCAAAAGAAAGGAAATATCCTTAAAGATAGGGTGATATAATATTCACACCGTGACAACCAGATTATCTGAGGACCTTCAACAAATCAACAATGCACATAAAACTGCTGTGATCAATGATGAACTGAAACAACTCAATGTAGATATTTCATCTCTCCAAGAAACATGGCTAGCATCAAGAAGATCTCTCAGGGAAAAAGATTACATGTTTTTCTGGCAAGAGAAAAGCGCTGAAGAAATGCCAAAGCATAGAGTGGGATTTGCCATCAAGAACTCACTCACTGGAGATGACTGAGCCACCTACAGAGAGAATTTTGGCACTATGCTTGTTCACATCTGAGGGCCCAGTCAACCTTGTGAGTGTATATGCCCCAACACTCTCCTCGGCTTCTGACATCAAGGACCAGTTCTATGACCAGTTGAACACCACCATCAGTAGGATTCCAAAGCATGACTGTTTTCCAGATGGGGGACTTGAACACAAGGGTGGGAGCTATTCATGAAGCATGGACCATCTGTCTTGATCAACACGGAACTGATAAGATGAATGGAAATGGTGAGAGACTGCTAGAATTTGTTCGTACTATGACCTCTGTGTAACAAACTCATCTTCCAGACAAAGCCACAACACAGTGTCTTGGAAACATCCCAGATCTGGCCACTGGCACCAACTGGGTCTTATCATCACAAGGCATACAAACCTTAATAGCCTCCTCATTACCACAGTTATCAAAGTGCTGATTGCGACACAGACCATTCTCTGGTATGCAGCAAGGTTAGATTTAAACCACAGAAAATACACAGCAAAAGGACATCCTCGTATTAACATCAGTACTATAGCAGACCAAGAAAAGTCACAGCAGTATAAGAACATACTACAACAAGCCCTTGATTCCAGTAATTGTGCCATAAGTGCCCAGCTGAAGTGGAAGCAACTGAAGAACACAATCTACGACACAGCTCTGTCAGTCTTTGGGAAGAAGGAAAACAAGACTAATGACTGGTTTGATGAGATACCAGTCATAGGCCAAATGCACAGCCCAAAACAACTACAAGGGAGACCCAAATGAAAAAACCTTACAAATATTGAAAGCAGCAAAAACTGCTTGATATTGCACCAATGACTATTGGCTGTAAGTATGTGAAAGCATCCAAGTAGCAGCTGAAACAGGCAACATCAGAAACATGTATGACAGGCTCAAGGAAGCCTTGGGTCCAAGTTCAAAGAAGACAGCTCCATTGAAGCCAACAACAGGGGAAACAATCAACGACCACACCCAACAGATGGATCGCTGGGTAGAACACTACTCTGAGCTTTACTCTAGTGAAAATATTGTTACGGACACAGCCATCAACACCATCGAAAGACTGCCTGTTATGAACCAACTCAACAATGAAACAACTGTCCAGGAGTTTAGCCATGCCATAGATGGGCCCAATGGAAGGGCCCCCAGAAAAGACTGCATACTGTCAGAGGTCATAAGATGTGGAAAACCTATCCCACTGCAACACCTTAATGAGTCTTGCTGCCTGTGCTGGAAAGAAGGCAAAGTACCACAAGAAATGAGGTGCCAACATCATCACTCTCTATAAAAACAAGGGTGACAGGAATGACTGTAACAACTATCATGCCATTTCCCTTCTTAGTATCATGGGAAAAGCCTTTGCCCAAGTCATCCTGAACAGACTCCAGACCCTTACAGACACAATCTATCCTGATCACAATGCAGCTTCAGAGCCAAAAAGTCGACTATCGACATGATCTTCTCAATGAGACAATGACAAGAGAAATGTAGAGAACAAAAAAAGCCCCTTTACATAGCCTTCATCGATCTCACAAAGGGTTTTGACTTTGTCAGTAGAAGTGGACTATTTGCGCTTCTAGAAAAGATTGGAGGTCTTCCCCTCCCGCTGCCTGCCCCGCCCCCCCCCCCCCCCCCGCGTTCTTAAGCTTGATTCGGTCCAACCATGAAAACATGTTTGGCACAGTCCAGTATGACAGCTCAGTCTCCGAGGCTTCCCAGATTCGTAGCGGGGTCAAGCAAGTGTACTTGCCCCAACTCTTTTTTGGATCTTCTTCTCCTTGCTGCTGAAACAAGCTTTTGGTTCCTCAACTGAGGGAATCTACTTGTATACAAAATCTGAAGGAAAGCTATTCAGTCTTGCAAGACTCAGGAGGTCCTCATCCAACACCTCCTCTTCACTGACAACGCAGCAGTGACAACCCACATAGAAGCCCATCTTCAAAACCTCATGGATAGTTTTTTCTAAAACCTGCCAAGACTTTGGGCTTACCATAAGCCTAAAAAAAGACTAACAATGTGCCAAGGAGTTCCAGAAGCACCATCCATCAAGATCCACAACTATGAACTTGAAGTGGTGAACAAGTTCACGTACCTGGGGTCCACCATTGCAGTCAACCTCTCACTTGAAATGGAACTCAACATCCGCACTGGAAAAGCTGCCACAACAATACCTATATGGAGCAAGAGGGTATGGCAAAACAACAAGCTGACAGAACACACAAAGATCTATACGTATTTCACATACGTGTGTGTATCAGCACACTTTTGTAAAGGAGTGAGGCATGGACCTTCTATTCTCATCAGGAAAAGAGGCTCAACAGCTTTCATATGTGTTGCCTTCGTCGAATCTTTGGAATCTCCTGGAGGGACAAAGTCACCAACACTAGGCGCTCAAGCGGGCCAGTATGCACAGTATGCAAACACTCCTCAAACAGAGATGCCTCCGCTGGCTTGGGAACCTCCTCTATGGCAAATTGGCATCTGGAAAAAGACCCAAAGGACATCCGAAATTGAATTTCAAGGTTGTGTGCAAGCAAGACCTCAGAGAAATGGATGTGGATAACTGGGAAGATCACACTCCAGACCGCAGCCTTTGGAAACAAGAGCTTAACAAAGTTCACCGGAATTACGAGAGGAAGCATAGGAGAAAAGAAAAGGCAGAGGCCAAAGGGACGAAATACCACCTTTAAATGTGACAGATGCGGCAGACATTGTCTCTCTCGAGTGAGTCTCTTCAGCCACAGCCATTGCTGCCATAAAACCAATTGAGTAAATTCTTTACCTCTCAGGGGCGCATACCCATGGTCTCTTGAGACTGGTGAATGCCTACTACTATTTATAGAACATGGAGCAAAACATGTAAAGGAACAAATCCAAGTATTTTAAGAAAAACAGTTTCAGATTCTGAAGTCATTTTACATATCAAACTGTCTCTTGCTTCAGTGAGAGTTCTATATGCAGAAAGACTAAAGGAAAATGTGGAATAAAACTTTAAAGTTTAGGCTCTGATCCCACAAATGCTAACACGTGTCCTTAACTTTAATAATAAGAGTAGTCCCATTGAATGCAAGTGGACTACTCACAGAAGTAAAGGTAAGGATGTGCATACATGTTTGCAGGGTTTGGGCTTTACTTTGTTTTTTGTTCACACCCACCTAGTATTAAAAATGATATATCTCAAGACTCTGGCGACACATACAAATTACTTGAGCTTCATTTTCATGGTTTATATTTGTTGTCAGAATATCTCAATAGAAGTATAGCCATATGTTATACATGTTAGTATCTTATTTTTTCTTTGCCTATAGGCAGATAGACTAGAGATTTAGTTAGATAATTTAGACACACAGAGAGAAGAATTATTGTCATTTTATAGACTAGCAGTAAGGTGGGGCTTAGATGTCTCCACTTTCTGTGAGAACTAGATATATTATATAGACATGGAAATATAATTTCTTTCTTTCACACATGGATGGGTAACTTAATTAACACATGGGGTTTCATTCAATACATATTAATTTTTTTTTCTCCAAAAACAACGTCCTAGAAAACTCAGGGGAAAATGTTCAAAAATAGCTGCAGAATGTGCACCCTGATGTGTATATGCAGAGTGCAAACAGGTAACAGATCATGCAAAATGCACATTTACTCTTTGTGCATGTGTGCTTCTGTTTTGCAGGTATAATTTCTGCACCTAATTTTTAAAAACTGGCAGATATAATGAATCTCTTTCTTATACCAATCATTTGTTTCTCAGCTGCAAGCTTCAACTCTTATGTTTTGGGGTTCCAAAAATGCTACATTCGTTTATTTATTAATCAAATTAATCAAAGGTCTGGAAGTCATCATAGCAGTGATTAAGTAGTTTTATTTTAAGTATGGAGAAAATAAGCCAGACTGCTTTAAAATTGTAAAGTAGAAATGTTCGTACAAGGACAATTCTGCTCTCATTGAAATCAATGACAAAATTCCAAATGACTACAGGGCAGGATCAGCCCCACAGGATGAGACCTTTCATTATCTATTCAGGCATTGAGAGCACCCTCAAGTGCCATTGATTGCCCATTAATGATGCACAGCTGGCAGAACCATGCCCTTGTTTCCTTAGGAAGGTGGGGCTAGATCCTGAAAGTTACCAAATATAAGAGCCTCGTTCCTGTTCTGACCCCTTTACATGACATACAAGGGTCCTACAAGGCCTAGTTACAGTAAGAGAGAATTCCCCCAGTTCAGGGAGTCTGAGAGACAGCACTTAGACTGCCTCCCCAGGACCCACTTGCAAACCCGCACAGAGGCTATGCTGAGGGTGGGGCTTAGCATGTAGCCAGGGCCAGTGCAAGGACGTTTCGTGCCCTAGGCGAAACTTCCACCTTGAGCTCCCCCCCAGCCCTGAGGCAGCTCCCCGGCCCACCCTCCGCCCTGAGGCGCCCTCCCCCACCCCGCAGTAGCTCCCCCTCCCATCCTGAGGCGTGTCCCCCCACGGCAACTCCCCACCCAGGTAGCCCTGCGGCAGCTTTCCACCCCAGCTCACCTCTGCTCCGCCTCCTCCCCGAGCACGCCGCCCCCACTCTAATTCTCCTCCCCTCCCAGGCTTGTGGCGCCAAACAGCTGATTGGCACTGCAAGCCTTGGAGGCGGGAGAAGTGGAGCAGCGACGGCGTGCTCGGGCAGGGGGCGTAGCAGAGGTGAGCTGGGGTGGGGAGCCCTGAGGCACCCCTGCGGCAGCTCCCCACGCCCCCGACCGGAGGAGCCATGCGGCACCTCCCCACCCCAGCTCACCTCTGCTTCGCCTCCTCCCCGAGCACGCCGCCCCCGCTCTAATTATCCTCCCAGGCTTGTGGCGCCAAACAGCTGACTGGTGCTGCAAGCCTGGGAGGCAGGAGAAGTGAAGCGGCGACTGCGCGCTCAGGGAGGAACGCTGTAAAAAAAAATTGGGGGCACCGCTTTATGGCGCCTCCAAATCTTGGTGCCCTAGGCAACTGCCTAGTTCGCCTTAATGGTAGCACCGGCCCTGCATGTAGCATTGTAATGATTCCAGGCAGCACTGAAGCCAATGTGGCATTCTGGAGAGGACTCTAGGTAGGCTTGTCTACACTACATCAGGAGCCCCAGGATAGCTCCATATTGGGAGTGCACAAAGGTGGCTCAAAATCTGCCTATGCCACACCAGGGGCCCCACAGCAGCTCAGGATTAGGTATGTGCAAAGGGGGGCTAAAACCACCTTAGCCCTCTTCCTCAGGGGTGCACATTCTGCGCTGCACCACTTAGAGTATGTCCACACTTGGAGCTGGAGGTGTAATTTCCAGCTCCAGTAGGTGTATGTATGCTAGCTTTGATGGAGCAGACAGTGTAACTACTGTTGTGCAGGTGATGTGACCAACTAGCAACCCAGAATACAATCCCACACGGAGGCCATGATACTTAGTTGGGTGGCTGACCGCTCTCGCCACTTGCACCACCATAAGTACACTTCTGTTTTTAGGACGCTAGCGCAGTCAAAGCTAGTGCAAGTATGTCTACCAGAACTGGAAATTATACCTCCAGCTCCAAATGTAGACATACCTTCAGGGGAGCAGCTTAGAATCTCTGAGTGCCTCCATCAAACTGCTGAGCACTCTCAGCTCCCATTGACTTCACTGGGAACCTTGTGAGAATGTGCCGATTGACTTCAGTGAGAAATGCAGGTGTTCAACTCACATAATCAGGTTCTTATTTAGTATCTCAGAAATAGCAGAAATACTTTATTACATATAGTTACTTGGTGTCCATTTATTTGTTAAGGAGTAGACAAAAGAGGAACATCACCATTTATAAATTGCTGCCGTGATGCAGTAACTTATCTACTCTGTTTAAAAATGCTTTTGGTGTAGCTTTATTCAATATGTTATCTAATTTTAAAAACTCTACTATAGATATTTGTGCGTATCATTTTGGAATTAATGCAAAAAAGAAAGCAAAACTGTAAAAAGTAGTTCACAGTCAGAAATGAAAATCAAGTACTGTAGTAATGCAATGATATTTTTAATTATACAAATTTGTTCTTTCTCATGTTGGCATAATGGCAGTTGATTGATAAAATGGACAACCAGCATGTGTGATTTAAAAAGAGTCAGTGCCAAAAATATTTTATAAAATATTAACACATTGTTTTTAGGAAAATTCAGTGCAAATTGGTATAAAAACATAAACTACCATGCAGATATGCTTTCAGCCATATGTTGTTTTATATTTTAGCAAATGTGGTCAACAGTTTTCTTTTGAGATGATCAAACAAACAGACAAACACATTCACTCAAATAAGGTATAAAAGAAATCTGTGCCTCTATTTTTCTTTAGACTTCAGTCTTATTTGGTCTGTTCACTAAACAAAAATAACTGAATGTTTGTGATTAAAATTGCTATCATTTAAAAATGAGCCATCTACTGTAGGAAAGCCAAAAGACTTCATGACCTTTAGTATATGCATATCAATGGTAGAAGTCTGATTGCACTCAGTAGAGGTGCATGTAGAGATCACAGAGGCACTCAGATTCTGTATTAGTGCAGGAAAAATTCCTGGACAAAAACCTGGATTAGATAGAGGAAACTGCTTTTGGCTTGGTGAACTGTGCAAGGGATGGCCATTAAATAATTCCTGTCTTCTATTCCATAGAATGGAAAACTGTGCTCAAGTCAATGGCAGATATATGGTATGGCTTCCTAATTCCACAGAAGTTTGTTTTCTGTCACCTTCCTTGTTCTCTATTAGCATTGATTGTGTGATGGGTAAGTCTGAGGAAGCAGTTGTCAGTGGAGTTTAACTGAACACCATTGTGAGCTAGATTTGGTTCTACTGGGGTATGTGTTATTGGAATGTCACTGCATCCAAGATCATGGATTTTTAATTTTTTTCATACGAACCCCAATAGTAGAAGCTTCCCTGAGAATGTGCAGTTCCTGGCCATGCCCCTGTTCTGGTCAGCACCATCCACATGTTGGGCTGCACTGGCTGCCTACAGGTCCCTCAAAGAGAAAAGGTTCTGGCCACCTTATCCCATTGCAGCCTCCCACATGGCGGACTTTCCACTGGGAGGAGTTCAACTGGCTTGATCAATGTTTGGTGCAATAAAGATATCCTCTTCCATGATATGTATAGCACATCTTCCTTCAGAAGGAAGACTAAAACTGCAGTCCTGACCACATGTCTTCCTTCAAGTCTGTCTACAGTGGCATTGAAAATCTTTCAGTGGAGCTGTTTTAAAATGGGTATCACAGTTTAAATACAAGTTGAATGACCACTGCAGACTAGGCATGCCTGTTTTAAAAACATTTATGTCTGGTCCACACTAGCAGGCAGCTTGTTTAATCTGAGAGCAAAAGCTATCTTTAAAGCATTCTAAAAAAATAGTACTGCCGGTGAAGACAAGGAATAATATCCACCACACATTTTTAATAAGAAAAGACCACTTTCCTGGCCATATTTCAGTAATAATAATTGCATTGTGCCTCTCTAAATTCCCTCTACAATTTCAATTAAAGTATTCTTCACTTCCTGCCCAAATCTGTTTGGGTGGATTTACTGTGCACAAGTAAACAACTGCTTCCTTCCTTTCCAGTGATGGGTTAAGTCATTCATATGTGTGTCAGTCAGAGACTGGGATGCAGGCAGTCAGGCCTAGTGTTTGGAGCCAGAGTCAGCCAGCCAAGAATCGGAGCCAAGGATCAGAGCTGGGATTACTTGACGTGCGGCAAGGCAGGGACAAAGCTGAGAACCAGCAGGAACTATTGCAACCATGGGCAAATGCTTTAACCAGCCACCAAACTGCTGCTTCTGGTGGACTGGAGAGCTGGGCTGCTGACTCTTCCCACCAATCAGGCAGTGTAGCAAGTCAGGCAGTCTGCTATAGGTCAGCTGAGCTCGTTAGGTTTCCCAGAGCCTGACTCAGAGTATCTGTGTGTATGAGATGTAGTATCGTTTATTGGACTAAACCCATCACTGCTGTTAGTCAGAGACACAAGCTTTCAAGCTTAACAGAGCTCTTCTTCCAATCTGGGAAACATAATCAGTGTCACAGCTAAGAACAAGGTGGAACAGATTATTTAGCAGACCTAACTTGTTAGGGTATTATGACAATAAATAATTAAAAGACAGATTGTGACACCTTTGCTCAAGTTTAGTAGTTCGTTACTCCTCAGGGAGTCTCATTGAAATCAATTGATCTGTTCAAGGAGTTAGTTATTCAGTGTGATCTTTAATTTAAGGTCTCTAAGATATTACTATTTTCAGATAAGACTTTGATCTTTGCACGAAAGATTCTATATATGTGAATTATTGTATATCCTATTCAGATTCCCACATTAGAACGTACATGTATAGGTACATATACACTAAAGTTCAGCAACATACGTCTCTTTGAAAGGAAAGCTTGAGCACTTTCTTTTGAATTTTACTCTGTCATTTGACTACGTTTTTTCTGATGCTCAATTTTCACAGAGCACATTATGAACTTCTCCAGGGAGCAGAAAATGTGTTTTTAAAGTAAACATAAAATGCTTTGATAAATCAAAACATTCAAATGAACTTGCTATTGGAAAAAAAAAATTCTGTTTTTAAGTGAAATACTGTGTTTAAGGATAATAGTATTAAAAACTGGTTTCCCAAAAGGCTAAAACAAATTCTTATTCCTTGCTGCCATGGTGCACATATTTTCTAACAAACTAAATTGTCATACCAAGTGTAAATACAACATTCCTCAGAGCTAATCCAAAAGATGTAAAAATTGCCTACAGCAAACTGAGCTATCAATATTTTAATGTGGTTATTTAAAGGTGTGGCATCTTTCAGATACATATACTTCTGATGACAGATGTTCATTGCTCTGCCTTTCTTTTCCCATTCCACAAGACACAAGTAAAGCCAACCATATCATAAATATATCACATTATTTAGAATATCAAACTTTCATAGTCAATTTCAGACCATTATCTTTGTACTTTGTGTGGAATGATGCAGGATAAAGGGTTAGATGACTATATATCGCATTCTTTTAGGTACTTAAAATACTGCGTCATTGCTACACATTATCCTAACCTGTTCTTAACTATACCTTAGAAATTTTAGGAGTGTACAAATATTTTTTGATTACCTGTATGGAAACCCTGTTTTAATAACATAGCCTTCTTTTTCAATCCTAAAATACAGATTGAGCCTGACACTGCAAGACAATAGTGCCTTTTACCTAAAGTAGTAGTCTTGTAATTCATTTGACGTGGTTAATCTGAGTCCTGTCTGGAACTGGGAGATGTGATGGCCTTGTACATTTCTACATACATTTCTTATATAATATATATGAACTAGGGCTGTCAATTAATTGCAGTTAACTCACATAATTAACTCAAAAAAATTAATCGCTATTAAAAAAATTAATCGCTATTACTCAGTTTTTTAATCTCACTGGTAAACAATAGAATTCCAATTGAAATTTATAAAATATTTTGGATGTTTTCCTACATTTTAAAACATATTGTATTCTGTGTTGTAACTGAAATCAAAGTGTATATTTTGATTATAAATATTTGCACTGTAAAAATGATAAACAAAAGAAATTGTATTTTTCAGTTCACCTCATGGAAGTACTGTAGTGCAATCTCTGTTGTGAAAATGCAACATACAAATGTAGATTTTTTTTTGTTACATAACTGAACTCAAAAACAAAACAATGTAAACTTCAGAGCCTACCAGTCCACTCAGTCCTACTTCTTTTTCAGCCAATCACTAAGAGACAAACAAGTATGTTTACATTTACAGGAGATAATGCTGCCCTCTTCTTATTTACAGTGTCACCAGTAAGTGAGAACAAGCATTTCCTTGGCACTTTTGTAGATGGCATTGCAAGGTATTTATGTGCCAGATATGCTAAACAGAAGTCTGAAAAGAGCAACACTCTGATGCGGAAACTACAGAACCCAAACCACCATCTGACTCAGATAATGAAAATGAACATGCATCAGTCCGTACTGCTTTGGATTGTTATCAAGCAGAACCCATCATCAGCATGGACCCATGTCCCCTGGAATGGTGATTGAAGCATGAAGGGACATATGAATCTTTAGTGCATCTGGCATGTAAATATCTTGCGATGCCAGCTACAACAGTGCCATGCAAACGCCTGTTCTCACTTTCAGGTGTCATTGTAAACAGACAGCATTATCTCCTACAAACATAAACAAACTTGTTCGTCTGAGCGATTGGCTGAACAAGAAGTAGGACTGAGTGGACTTGCAGCCTCTAAAATTTTACATTGTTTGTTTTATTTCTGAATGCATTTTTTTGTACATAATTCTACATTTGTAAGTTCAACTTTCATGATAAAGCGATTGCACTACAGTACTTGTATTAGGTGAATTGAAAAATACTATTTCTTTTGGTTTTTACAGTGCAAATACTTGTAATTAAAAATAAATATAAAGTGAGCATTGTGCACTTTGTATTCTGTTTAGTAACTGAAATCAATATATTTAAAAATGTAGAAAACATCCAAAAATATTTAAATGAATGGTATTCTAATAATGTTTAACAGTGCGATTAATCGTGATTAATTTTTTTAATCGCTTGACAGCCCTAATATGAACATTACAATTGGTGACTATTACATTAAAAGTGATTATAAATTATGGACCAGTTGGTGTAAATCAGCATTGCTCCATTGAAGTCAATTGAACCATGACAATTTACACCAATTTAGGGTTTGGCCCTCTATCTTTGGAAAAATCAAAATGTTAAATATGATCTCTAATAACCTGTATGGTACATGTTAGCATTTGGAATGTTTAGGTGATAAAATAATATGTAAATATTCAGATATGTAATAGTCCAAATCCCACTCCCATTGAAATCTGTGGAATTTAATGCCAATGACTTCAGTAGGAGCAAAAATTCCTAAATCAGCCGATGATGTAAACAGGATTAAGACATAAATACCAAAATCAAGGTTTTAAAAGAGACACTTTTCAGGCCAGTAAAGCATTTAAACACAAACTTGTGAGGAGGTCTGTTGATGTCAATGAGACTCATGAGCTTAAAGTTAAGCGCATGAGTAATTACTTTGTTGAATCAAGGCCTGCTTTTTACAATTATTATACAATTATTAGGTTAGGACCTTCTAGCTTCACAGAGACTGCCGAACCTGGACTTAGAGTGGTAGCCGTATGAAGATTTCAGTTTCAGGGGAATCTCAAGCAATTCTGTAAAAACTAGCAGGCTGACTAATCTAATTTATTTGCAGCAATTCCTGGATTTGTATGTGCTAATCTTCGGGCTTCTTTTTATAAGATAATTATGATTAATAGTTTCAAATATTAATTAACAAAGTTAGGGGAGTCTTCTTACACTTGCCTATGGGGAAACTGAATGATATTAAGTAAATTGACCAAGGTCAGACAGTGAGTCAGTGGCAGAGTTGTTAATATAGCTTGATTTTCCATTATCTACCTGCTTTAAATCTTAAACAACATTCCCTCTCTGATTAAATGTTTACACCAAATGCTTACATCGACCAATCCTATGGTTACCTGAGGCTGCAAGTTTAACATCTCTGAAGCAGTCCTAGGGTACGTCTTCACTACCCGCCGGATAGGCAGGTAGTGATCGATCTATTGGGGATCGATTTATCGTGTCTCGTCTAGACGCGATAAATCGATCCCCGAATGCGCTCCCCGTCGACTCCGGAACACCACCAGAGCGAGAGGCGGTAGCGGAGTCGACGGGGGAGCCGCGGCTGTCAATCCCGCGCCGTGAGGACCCGAGGTAAATCGATCTAAGATACGTCGACTTCAGCTACGCTATTCATGTAGCTGAAGTTGCATATCTTAGATCGATTTCCCCCTCCTTCCCCCCAGTGTAGACCAGCCCCTAGAGTGGAGGATTTTAACAGGCTAAAAACCTTTCTTGGAGAGGGGCAGGGGCTGTTAATGTAATTCTCACCTGATAACTTAACTAAATTTTACTAAAACCTATCAAAATAAATATAACTACAGAATCAACACACATAAAATGATGGGTTAGAATACCACACACATAGCCTTACTCTTTCCAGATCTGAAGCTAGTAATAGTGAAACACCACATGCAGGGGAGTCTGGATGTCTCCAGGCCACACAGAAGCCCAATAGCTCTCCCAGAACCCTCCCATTGCCAGAGCAGCATTTGTGCACCCACATTATTTTCAGTTCAGGATGCAGTGTTCATTCTGGAAAAAACAGTGAGAAGTCCTTGTGGCACCTTAGAGACTAACAAATTAATTTTGGCTCAAGCTTTCGTGGGCTAGAACCCACTTCATCAGATGGTCACTAGTGGTATGTAGGATTTCCTCTGCACAAAGTAGCAAAACCTAATATTTAATAATATAAAATACAGTATAAAGACATTAAAGTCCCAACCACTTCTTTGTGGATTAATTAGCTGCACAGAATTTGCTTTCTTAACAAAAGTAGTCTGTAATTTGAGGGTTATCATTAGCAGCCCCTATAAAATTGGTCAAAAAATTGTGAACAAGGTCCTCTAATTCCAATTAATATAGAGCTCATTTTGCTTTGCTTTTTAAAAAAATCTAATTGATCAATGGAAATGTATCACGAATTAAATAACAATCTTATAACTTGACAGTTTTATTGAATGGTTCTCAATATATTCGCTTCTATTTTGCTATTTGGTATCAAGGAAATATAGAATATTCCTCAAATCTTTAGTCAGTAAAGATATAAATGATGTTAAAGATAATTATGATGATTTTTAACAAAATGCCGTCTGAAATGTAGATGTCTTGGTAGGTAAATAGCTTTTTAGAAACTGCTTTCTCAACTGGTTTACTGCATTAGGAGTCTTAAAGCTTTCTCCAGTTAAGGTTAATTTATTGTTTGTAATAGCTCGTATGCCTTACCAACCTAAAGAGCTTTTCCCACAGATCAGTTAATAAGATGCAGAATAGAGAAAGGGCCAATGAATCTGTTTGTTACAGTCTACTTATTGAAGCTATGGCTACAATACTCCAGTGCTGAAGTCAGTGAAAAGACACCAGCACAACACAATCCAAGGAAAATGCAAGCTGATACAGCACAAAGATTCTTTGTTTAAGAACAGCAGAAATTTCCAGCAACTATCCGGACAAAAATGCAAGATAGAAGGGAATGTAATTAAATAACAAAACAAACCCAAACTAAAAGAGAATCATTATAAACCAGCACAAGGACACTTTGTTTTTAAGTGCACACAATGAATTTTAAAGATCTTTGTTCAAAAGGGAAATAAAGTATTATGGAGGAGTGACACATTTGATGGATGGGTGGGTTCTGAAAAACTACATTATCAATTACTTTTTCCTTGTTTGGCTCCAAACCAGTAATTTTCAGTGGAACAAGCCAAATGCTAGCCTGGTTTTGACTCCAGGAAGTGACTGTTGTTAAAGGATTCTATTTCATTGATGATCTTATGTTTTCCTCTATCCCTCCCCTTCCTGATAGGGACTCTGATAGGGCAGGCACTGTTTCAGTTGTTACCAGCAGAAGGAAGGTTTGTTTAGTAAACTACCCCTTGTTTTGTTTTCAGCCCTCTCAGATCCAATCCAATCCCTTTGTCAAGGGTTTTGAAAACAAACACTTAGATTCCCTCATGTTTATTTCCCAACTACCTGGACAGTTTGGGCTACATTCTGCTCTTATTTACACTAGTGTAATTCCAAAGTAACACTACTAAAGTCAGTGGAGTTACTTCAGATTTACACTGGGAGTAAATTGAGAGCAAAATCATCTGGATTTCATGTAAACTTTGATTTCTTTTTCTTAAATAAACCTTTCAGATACTTATGCAGTTATGTCACCAAAAGGATTAGTTATCAGTAGAAACATTACACTGTTTACCTTTGAGAAAGGTGGATGTCAGTGAGAGCTGTTGATAAAAGTACTGTATGTAGGCTAGGGATCATTGCATACTATACAACCTAATATGTGTCAAGGATCTTTTCAGATAACAATGTATTTCCTCTTCTTCCCTCTCTTTAAATTTAGTTGTTTGTAAAGTTCCATAATCTAATCCCATTGAAGTCAATAGTACAGTTTACCATTGATTTCCATGGGATCAGGATTTATCCCTTTCTGTAAATCATATCGAGAATTTGGGCCCAATCCTCAGCCTTTCATAAGTCCCCTTTGTCCTGCTCTGGTGCAAAGGGAACTTAAAATGTCCTTTAGTCAATGAGAATTCACAGAATCTACAGATAACATACTGCTGGCATAGTCTAAAGTGCTTCTGGCCCCCTCTTCAGTATAAGTGCTGTTCTGGAGTGTGAGGTAAGAGTGTGTCAGGAAAAGAAAGAGCAGGATTGGAGCACAACACTGTAACTTGTGCCAGGGATTGGTTCAATCTTCATCAGCCTCCAGAATCATGGGAACAGGGAGAACAGAAAGGTGGCATAAAGCCACCAGTGCCTCCACAATCTCCCCACATATGCCAAGCACTGTTTTCAAATGACTGTTGATCTAGCACATTGACCTGTTTTACCACCTTCAGATGTACAGAAAGCTGTAGCGTAAGACATATTTTAATGAATTTGGTAGTCCCCAAACAATGGTTACTGTTCTAAGTCTTTTAGGGAGGGGCTTTTTAGTGTTAAAATATACTAATAACTAAAATCTGTCCTGATGCTATTAAGACGGCAGAAAGTTAATAGAATAGTTGAGGTATTTATCTAGAAAGCTTTTCCCCGTTTTAATTTATTGATAAATAATAACTAGAGAGTGATTATTCTTCCCATTGTTGCGGAATTAAAAGTGTGTTTACAGAATAAGATGTTTGGTTGTTCATCAGACAAAAACAATGTCAAAGAATTAGAATCCACCCCTCCCCCGCTTACTAGAGTAAATATGCAGTCAACAATGAGTCTCTGCTTTGTATATAAACTCTTTTAAAGAATATATTTCTCTCCATAAAAAAAGAGGCATGTATATTTTCTTGTTCATGATTCTCACTCCTAAAGCAAGAATAAGCAAAATAAAACTGTTCCACACTGCAACTATAGCTGAACTTCTTATTCCTCTAACTACTATATTTGCTGAGTCTGCAGTACAATTATAGCATGCAGGTCAACTTTAATATATAATTGAAGATTAAAGAGAATTGATGCCTTTACCTTTTAAGAGAAACCAGGAAATTTGCAGCATGCACCACATGAAAGAGAAGTTCAAACTCTTGTTCATGCTCCCAAAACGATTTCCATGTTTTTTTAATTTGTTGCCCGAGATACTTGTTGTTTTTCCTTATTTTACCCACTTGTGCCAATGTAAAGAGCCAACATTAAACTGAGGAAATATATTTATATTGAATTATTTTTCTTAATTTACACCTCTTACCTTTGGTGTAATTTTCCTTCTGCCCACTTAAAGTACCTTGAACTTATAAACTTCAGTGACCTCTCATGACAAAAGAAGTTGTTTTAATTTAAATAATTTTGATGTTATGAATTATCTAAATCATATTTTAAAAAAACTATTTAAGCAACATTTTCTTTTATCTCAATATTGGTTATGAAATTCTTACAGACAATCACACCATAGATTATCTGAACCTCTCTTTCACTGACTTTTTTTTTTTTTTTTTTTTTGATGTCCCCAAAACATTTAGGAAAATGGTGGGAATCTGTGAAAGCATGTGATTAAATCAAGATTTCATTCGCAAAGTATTATATTACTAGTTACGTCTGTTAGGCTGAGACAGTAACTGATCAATAACAAGGGCTAAATAATAATTGCTTTGTTATGGGTGCAGTAGGGGCTGGAAAGGCATTCATTGACTTCAGGGGGAGTTGGATTGGCCCTTATCTAGCAACAGGGCACAGACAGCTCCTTTCCTTTATCCTATAATGCTACAGCAAGCACTCCTTAGCATTGTCAATGGTATTGAACACTTAGAGACTGGGTGAGGAACAAAGCTGTGGCAAGTACCAAGATACCAGTGCTGGATCAGAGTCCAAGTTACATATCTTCTAAATCATTTCTCTTAGGATGCATTGTCCTTGTCCTTCCTACGCTCAGGCAGAATTCGTTGGAAGCAGAACCATGTCAGTGTGACTCTGGCTTTCAGAGCCTTAACTATGCCCTAAATCTAGTTCTTGTAAAACAGTCATATTCCTGTGTGATCAGTTTCTTAGACAATGAAAATAAATTTGGCTCCAGCACTTTAAATGAATTGATAGAAATAAGGTACTGAGGTTGAATTGTTCCCTAATCTTCTTCCATCATAGTTGCAATATGTAGGGTAGATTGGTTCTAACAACTTCTTAGAGCTAAGATCAAAGTGTAGTATAACTAGGCTAAAACCTTTGGTCATGTCCAGCCTTGCCTGGTCATGTAATGGGGTCAAAGTCCCATTTACACTACAGATTGGAACCATTCTATAACCAAGTCAGTGAGCAACAGCAGGATAACTGGGTCTCCTAGTACAACTGTAATACTGTAGGAGGGCCCTAAAGGTGAGATTCCCTTCCCCACTCCCCCATGGAAGTCCATGGCAAGGCCTATGCATCTTTCATATCTTAAGCCCTGTTTTGAAACCTCATGTGGGACTTAAGTGATGCACATACCTTGTGCTTGCTCTCTGCAGAGGAGTAAATTTCACCTGAGAGCTATGCCCTCCAAAAATATACAGTAGCTGCAGCCTTACTGTAGCGCAAACATCTGAAATAAAGAAGGCATCATATCATGTTCATGGGAGAAAAATCACTTTAATGATTTCAAATATTTGTCAAAGGTATTCGGCAAAATATGTTTTTGCAAAATCTGTCTGGTTCTACTAATGCAAAATTGGCTGTAGACTGGATTGCCTCTACAAGGAAAATTCCCATTGACTTCAATGGGCGTTTTCCTACCTAAGTAGGGAAATTTCAAGACCATGACAGCAAATGATTTGTAGATAAACTTCAAATGCAGAGTGTATTGTTTGCAAAGACTGAAGCTTTACATCATACAGAATGAAGTGCCAGTGCATCTGGAGAATTTAACAGAATAAGACAATTAATCTAAAATGTTTACACATATGGGAGTCTCAAACAAAAATAGAATGTAGCAAGATTAAAACTAAAGGAGAATTAAAAAAATTATTTAGAATGAGTTTTGTAACATTTAGACTCCCTTGCAAAGATTTGAGTTTTCTGGACTAGTTACCCTATAAATCGTTAACACATGAATCATCACATTATTCACAACACTATCAAGTATTGTAAATTCCCTTGGCTTGCTAACTAACTACAGTGTATCTCCACAATCATTGACAATTAATTTCATGCTATAGGCATGAAGCTTTCAAAAACTTGCTGATATAGGGTCATTTCCTACTACTTGTAAAAAAAAAAAAAAACAAGAACTGGAGTGTCATGCTGCTAAATTTTATTAGGAAAAAAAACCCTCACTTACTATAAGTTAAATTTTTTAACACTCTGGACCTGGTGCCGATTCAATTGCAAACCTCATTGGGTTTATTTTTTTATAAAATTGTTACACGGTGTATTTAAATGTGTGGACTAATACAAGATTTACCAGAAGGCCTTTGTCACTAATTGATTTATCAAACAGTTTTGTGTATGTATGTGTGAGTGAGTGAGAGAGAAAGAGATACATAGCCAACAAAATAAATGGTATTAAAGCAGCACGGAACATGATGCCACAGGATCTGAGCTGCAGTCATTACTCACATGCAGTCCATGGATTTACTTATAAAATAGCTTCAGGATTGGGCCCATAATTAAGGGTCCTTTGGCACTGATAAACCCATATTGTTAAATTTTTAACTCAGCTAGAAAAGTTCAACAAAGGCTAAAACTAGGCTACAAAATCCTAGCCTGAAAGTGATTTTTCATATTAGCTCTAATTTAAAAAATATACAAATTGTTTTGTTCATTTTAAAATGTAAGTGTAAATTGACCAGTTCAGAACTCATAGGACACTTAAATAACTGAAATCAAATGATCAGTTCATAATATGATCCAACTATTCTTGAAATTTTAAACAAAACAATGCAAATGACTGAGATATTAAACAACAAATGCTGGTTCATGCATGACAATTCATAAGGATTTTGCACTGGCAATCAAAACTTCCGATACATATAAAAGCATCTAAATAGTTTTTGCAATCTTTTGAAAAATCTTTCTTTCGCAATATATATAATATATTTAAAAACTACCTTCTCTACTCTCTGGAAAATAATACAAGTTATACAACCTATTATAAAAGATTTTACATAAAAGAAGAAAAAAACCAGGAATTTTAAACTTAAAAAAATCTATATTTAAAGACCCATCGGGGTTGTCAGAATTGACAAAAGCTGGAAAAATCAAAGTGACACTGCCATTCTGATAATAAGTTACATCATTTTAAAATGGCAAGTTATGATGCAGTATCAGTTTTGAATTTCATAGATTTTTGTCAATGTGTTGAAAAATTAGGCCCTGATCCTTCAAAAACTTACGCACAGGCTTTACTTTATACATTGTCAGTGGTCCCATTAAATTAATCATGCACATGAGCTTTTGTGGAATCAGGATCATAGTACACTTTAAACACAATGAACTAAATTCTGCCCGATTTCCACTTGAACAACCCCACTGAAAACGAATGGTGAATAGGTTGTATGAACAGAAGCTGGCCAACCATCATCATCATTTTTGGTGAAATACTCTGACAACAAGATATAGTAGCCTGTTTCGATCACAGGGACCTGTCCTGTGCATCTGCCCTTCTAAGGAGTTAAATGTTTCAAATCACACTACAATGTTTCAAGCACTACACCTGATGTCAGATTAAATGGAGGATTTTTTAAAAAACAGAACAAAACTGATGTTCATTTCAGATTTTAATTTCTTCTATTTGGTGTTCATTTTATAACATTTTTAGTAGCCCCTTTCCAGATTTAGTGTCTAATCCTAGAAATTGGAGGATGAGGACACTCCTTATCTACCAGGTTCAGAATTTTGCTCAATCAGGCCCATAAATCTCTTTGTGGTCTGTTCCAGCAATACTTACATGCATATGTAATGTCTCATGTGACTAAAGGTAAGCACACATGTAAGTTTTTGCGGGATTGACGTCCATGTATCCTTGTTTTAGAGGATTTGATCCTGCTACATGATTGCCTCCTAACTTAATGAAAGGTGCTGAGCAACTAGCAGGATGCACTCAGGGCCGGATTTCTGACAGTATTTAGGCACCTAGTAGGATTTTTAAAAGCACCTAGGAGCCACTAGGTGCTTATTGGCATCTTTGGGCACCTAAATACCTTTACAAATTGGGCCTTCAGTAAATTGTAGTCCTGCTCTGATTTGAGGACAATGTAAAAATTCCTGACAAATTATTGTTAGTGGGTCCTTAAAGTAGGCAGTGTAACAATCTGAACCTGTACCCTTTACTCATGTGAGTAGCCCAAAATAGCCTCCTTTCAATGGAACTATTTTTATGAATAAGGATTACTCACATAAGGAAGTCTTGCAGAAACAAATCCTTAATTATGTTGCACATATACGAGACTAACATATATGTCTCAACCTGCCAGAGCCCAATTGTGGGACACCATGTAATTAGGTACAGAAGAAAAATAACAGTGTAGGAAACTTTAAATGATGTGGGATTGCCTTATTTGACCTCAATAAGTATTTGTTTTATAACCTATTTCAGTGGCATAGCATTCCTGATGTAAATAATTTACAGCAACAAAAGTATAGGACAAGGGTCTAAAATGAGGCTTATCAAAGAGAACTTTGAACAATTGACACATTACTTCAATACTAAAGAGAGAGTGAGATAAACCAACCCATATAAAAATACAAATGTATGCTGTAGTTATGGTGCAAAATGCTGTAATACTACTTTCCTAAGATGTAGTGTTTTGGGTTGTTTCTTTAGAATACCTGAAAAAAAAAAAAAAAAAAAAAAAAAAGAAGAAAACCAAACTCAAATGCATATGGTTATGGTTGCTAATGGAAAGAATCAGCTTCCCAATGGGTTCCTGACACCCAATTATGAACATCTGGAATCTTCCATCATATGTTGGTCAGTCTACATCCATGGGTCTCTCTGTACTATCATATCACTCTTCGTGTCAAACGCAACAGGCATTCTACAGTACTGTGCCAGAACAATGTCTGCATCTGTAAAAGCAACACCAAATAAACTTTATTTTTGAAAATAAAACATAGAAGCAAATGAGGCATTATAGAAGTAACACATGGTCAGAACACACATGTATTTCTTTTTCCCAGGATAAAAGATGTTGCAACCATTTATTTTATCGCTTAGTACATTTTTGGTAGCAAGATCCTTCCACTAGTTGAAGAAAAGTGGTTGAATTTCCTTGTAATGACAAGCATAAATCTACAATGATGAAGCTGTGGGGTGTGCAGTTGATGATGAATAGGGGCCCCCATGAACTGTACAGTGTGTGTATGGCTAGTACCTATCTAGAGAGATAAGGAGGATGAGGTGGTATCTTTTATTGGACCAACTTCTGGTGCTGGGAGCAGAAGAAGAGCTCTGTTGTGCTCAAAAGTTTCTCTTACTAACAGAAGTTGATCCAATAAAAGATATTATCTCACTCACCTGGTCTCTCTAATATCCTGGGACACACAGGGCTATGACAACACTACCCACATGGTATCTAATCACCTATGCAGTTCCTGCCACCCTGGCCAATTATCCTCTCTGCTGCAATGTTGTTTTGTGTGAAGCTAGTGCCTACTTCAGTCTTCACCCTATGCACTGAACAGTGTTAGGTTATTACGCTGGACAGATTAGCAACAAAGAATCCAGATGTGAAGTACTGTAGAACTCTGTGTAGCCAATGGGAGATGCTTCTTTTTGCACAGGGTGATGGTGGACTTGGAGGCCTCTACCATTTTCCCCACTGCATGAGTAATAACTGTGTCCCTCATAGCTGCATGGACTGTAGCAGCTAAAGCCAAACAAATCTGCTATCAACTCTCTCCTTTTTCCTCTGGACAAAGAAACTTAAGAAAACCCGAATAGTTTTAAAATTGCTTCTCTCCCATGGCCGAGACAGGAAAGAGTCCCCCCCCCTTCGCAGTCTACTTGCCAGAGGCATCATTCCAAACCAGGCAGGTTTTACATGCAATCTTTACGATAGCGGGGGCTGTGCCTATTCGAATCATTTAGACGCGAGTCATTCGGGGGAGTGAATCTTGCTCGATCCTTCGGAAGGGGGAACCCCCCCTGGAACCCTGAAATTAACAGATCGCCTCGCTGTCCCCGCTCCCCGAGCGCTCGCGTCTCTCGCTCCAAACAGGGCAGTGAGTCAGTCCCGTTCACATGAAAATTACGCCAGCTCCAGTGGCGCGTAAAATTGATGTGAGCTGAAAGAAGTGGGATCAGCGCGATCCTCCTTCTCTTGTCTCACCAGGGGTCCCTGCACGTTACACAAGGCCGAGCTTGTCTCTTTAAGGAGACATTGGCCCCTAATTAGTCCGCATTCCTCCTGGTGCGGGTGATATAGCAGCAGTGAGTGGCACGGGGGGGCACAGAGGCTGAGCGCATCCCTTTCCCCGTCCAAACCTCCTCTCCTGACACCACCCAGCGCACAAGATACAACAGCAGCAGCCCCAACCGCCCCACGTTACTTTGATTGACAGCTGAACAAATGTTTCCCCTGTTCGAACGCCGGCGCTAAGAAACGTCAGCGATCTCAAAGCTCCACCTCGGGCAGGGGGAAGGAGCGAGGAAATGGGGGTGTGGCCCATCGGATAGAGCAGCATGATTGGCTGCCACGCGGAGAGACGTCTGGCCCCCACGTGGGGACTCAGTCCTGAGCCGCACCCCCTCCTCAGACCCGCACGCCCATTTGTCAGCAGCGAAATGATGGGCATTAATACAGAACGGCGATTAATGTGTAGCCGCTGCTGATTGGTCGCCGGCGACGCCCTTCATGGGCGGAGCAGGAGGAGGGGTAGCTCCGTGGAGGTGGCGGGGAAGGAGGGCTCGCTTTGCCTGATGGTCGCTGCAGTCTTTTTGACTGCAATTTGCAAGGTAGGCGGAGAGAAGCCAGCCAGCTGAAACTACAGCTCCCAGGATGCCCCGCGGCCCCCTTGTCTTTCGATTGCTGTGAATATGTATCAGAATGTTAATGATTTGCTGCTGCTAAATTTGGTCAAAGAAGTCACCTCGCCAGAGCGTGTTGTTAGAGCTGCTCGGAGCGACGTTGGTGAGGCGGCTGCTGCTGCTGGCTTTGGCGATCCTGTTCTGGGGCTGCTACTTGCAAGAGTTTGCGAGGCGAGGCGAGGAGGGAAACAGCAAAGACCAGCGAACAAGAGCGCGTTTCTTCCCCCTGCCGTGTTGGAAAAAGAGGGAGGGCGGGCTGCGATCTGGTGAATGGGGAAGAGGAGAAACATCACAACAAAAGGTTACTGCACTTGAACCTTTGAAAAGCAGCGACTCTGCGCAAGGCGGAGGAAAAGCCAGGAGCAAAACCAACAACAGCTTTTTCCAACCAGGAGTTTTTCTCTCCCGACAAAGGAAAGGAGGGTGTCTCTCTCTTTTTTTTTTTTTTTTTGGACGGGATAACAATTGAGACCCATAAAAGTTTGCAGCCGGGAGACGCTGCAAGAGGGGTGTCGTGGGGGGCGGGATTCGGAAGCTGGGGCGAGTGGAGTTTGTCTTCTTCCGTTCCTCGCCGTCTAACGGGGCTGGCTCGGCTCGCGGGGGAGGAGAAACCCCCTTGGAACGGTGGGGCGCTAGGAGAGGGACCTGCCGAGCGCTGGCGGAGGCGGCGGCCCCCGAGCGCTGAGACATTGGAAGAGGGACCCGCCGGACGCTGGGGTAGCGGGTGAGGAAGCTCTAGGACACGGGGCTCTTCCGCTCGTCAGAACGCTGGGACAGGGACCGCCGGAGCTGCCGTTCCACCCGCGACCATGCCCGCTCGCGAGTGACAGCCCCTGTGGAATGTGGCAGCGGTTCCCTTCGGCCGGGGACAGAGCCGCCGCCGCCGAGCGTCCCTCCTCTTGTGTGTTCACGCGAGTCCCGCGGGCGGGGGAGTTCGGGGACAGCCGGAGACGCTCCTCAGAGCGCTAGCGCCGGGCAGCCCTTTCCTCCTCCTCCTTTGCATTATTGCGATTAAAACCAATGAACCAAGCTACTCTGGCCAAAAGCACCAACTAAATCGGTTTGGATGATTCGCGATCTGAGCAAGATGTATCCTCAAACCAGACACCCGGTGAGTAGAGACGAGGCAGGGGGGGCTGACACTTGTATGTGGCTCTTGGTTTGTTCCCCCTCCCTTAAGCCTTGGTCCCCAAAGGGGAGGGGGAGGGCTGCAACTGGGAACAATCAGCACAATACACCACACCAGCCTTTCTCCCGCTGTCCGCTTGCCTCCTGCTTGGAGAAAGCAAACGAAAAAAGGGGGAGCGGGGGGGAGAAACAATTGAGTTGTAGCCATTTTCTTATTGTTGTCTTTGGCTTTTCAGGCTCTCCGGTGTAACGATTTTGCTGCTTGTAGTTGCGATCACTCCAGTCTTTAAAAGAGTCAAAGGCAAACTAAAGAGAGAAGGAGCGAGGGGTGCCAGCTCTTAATCTGATTCTTATTATCCCCAAAGTGTATTCCTTTTCCAGCAGCTCCGCGGAGGGACCTGTGATTTCTTTCCTTCCTCTCCTCTGCCTCATCTCTCTTTCCCTCCGCCCTCCCTTCACATTCACCCCAGTTTAGCAGTAGGGTCACAGACCCCTCACCCGCTCCACGAGCCTGACAGTTTGATTACAGGGTTGGTGGATGGGGACAGATGATACAGACATGACTACAGACTTCTAATAGAGGGAGGCAAAGGTGCGGACAAGGCTGTGTATGTGCGTAAAGGGTGAGGGACTTTTATGTTTCAAAGAGGAAACACTGGTGTGTGCGTGTGTGTATGTAAAGTAGGTGAGTTTTAACAGCCTTCGTCCTTACTGCTGTGTGAGTGTCCCAGCTCCCTTAAACACACTGGGCTGGGCATGTGTGTGCGTCTCTGGGACTGGCTTAGATGGGGCATAATTGAAAACTTGTGTAATTATCATTATTTTTAGGCACCGCACCAGCCTGCTCAACCCTTTAAATTCACAATTTCCGAATCCTGCGATCGGATTAAGGAGGAGTTTCAGTTTTTACAGGCTCAGTACCACAGGTAATGATGTTTACTTTCCCTGATCCTCGTGTTTGCTTAGCTCTTGTCACTTTTTTTGTTTTGTTTGCAAAGGCGTGAACGTGTGTGGATTGCTTTTGGTGTCTTGTGGGTTGGTTTTTTTTTTTTTTTTTTTTTTTTTTTTTTGCCTTCTCCCAAGCGGAAAGGCCAGTTCCCAGCCCTGCTAGACCAGTGTCAGGAAGCCAACATTTCCACCTCTCTAGTAGTACCGGGGCTGTCTGGAGCTGTGACCATTTGAATGAGGGGGATTTCAAAATATTGTGACTGAGATTTCAAATGTCTCATTGAATATGTTGTTAAAATACTTTGTCAGAGACTCCTAAGAATCGAAGGAGAATTAATCTAAAATGTTGGTCTCCCTCCAAGTGAGTGAGACTTGTCAGGTTGGACACTCAGCCATAAATAAAAGGTCTGCAGTTGGGAGGATGAATCGACTAAGAAAATATTTTGAAGCAGGAGGCCAGAAGAATCAAATGTCAAATATTGGAAATTGGTGTTTTTTGGGGGGGAGGTTGGTCAAGCCTAGGGAAGTGACTTGGTTGTTTATGGTATTCTCTTCTCTTGACCCAGCTCCTTCATGCCTTCCCCTAAAATGTTGAGTGCTGATTACCCCACCAGCTATGCTTCCAGGTTGTCAGTTTAGCTTTTTAGGGTAGAAGAGCATTTTATTCTTCAAGTGAGGAATGACTTATCACAAGATTGTTTTGTGCACTTTTAAAAACAAAACAGCCAAAGATGGTTTTGATGTTTACTACAATGTCTATGGAATGATGTGCAAAATTTTCTTTACATCAACAGAAAAACAAATACAGAAAAGCAAACACCGCTTTTCCCTTGAAAAGACATCATTCCCTAAAAAAAGATGCTAAACTCAAAGGAACTAAACTATGTGTTTATAGGTGATTTTTAATATTATAGATACTGACCTTCATAAGAAGCATTTTCTATGAACCAGTCCTTCTTTTTTCAGCATAAGATACATTTTTGCTATATACCATATACATCTGGCTCATGAGAGGAAGATTTTGCACAATACTTGTTGTTGAAAGGGGAAACTAACAAGACTCCACCCACAAACAATAGCTCGAACTTAAATTTTTATTTATTTTTTTGCAGAAGATGACTGGAAAGGGAAGTAAATGTGTGTTCAAAAGGATGTAAAACTAGCATTATGTAGTACTCACGTTTTTTGTTTTTAAATGTCTTGAACAGTTTAAAGCTAGAATGTGAGAAGCTGGCCAGTGAGAAGACAGAGATGCAGCGACATTACGTTATGGTAAGCAAGCTGAATAACAAATTCAAATGTGTTTTGGTTTTGTGTACCAAAACAGAAATACATTCATACAGATTATGATAATATCACTGCTATAGATGAGTTTACACTAATGTTTCCGATATAAACCCTTACTTTCAGGGCATTTATAACCTACTTTAGAAATTCGTTTCTCCTTCAAATTTGCCTTTCAGTATTTAAGTATATGGGAATACTAACAGGAAACCTGTTAAAGACATACCCGAATTAATAGGCATACCTTTTGCTGCTCTTTTTTGTTTTACTTCCCACTCCTGTCATTTGTCCATAATGTGATTTTTAGGTCAATCCTTTTTTTTTATTTATTTATTTTTCCTGAAGGGACAGAACCAAGAATTTCAGAAGCCTTAGGTCTTTGAAAAAATATTGCTTGTGAGCTGTTTGTTCATATTGTCAGTGATCTGAGCTGTTTAAAAAAAAAAAATTCTCCCATAGTTGTAGTCTGAATGGGTAAATAACTTGCATATAAAGAAGGCTCTAAATACATAATTCCATGATGGATCACGACTACAGCAAAGGAGCTGTTTCTGTCTGCTTTCTTGTACGTCTGAGGGAATAGTTGTTTTCCATGTGTACTTGGCCTATAACACAAATATTTACAACAAGGGTAAATAACCTTAAAACCTACATTTACCAAAAGCCACAAGCATTTAGTTAAGTCTCACATTTTGTCCTTCCCATGCCTGATGTGCCTACGTACTGGAGCACATATGTTACTGACATCACACGCTGAACTGAGCTCCCCGCGATACTGAGACACAACAGGAGATGTTAAAAATGGAATGTCTGCTTTAATTCTGAATTTCCTTGCTCTTTTATTGTTTTGCAACCCGTTTATTACATTTTAGCATTTTGTGTTATTAGTTTAAAATGTTGTATAAATAGGCTGCACAATGTTGCTGATTTATGTGCCTGTCTGGTTTCTAGCACTTTAGGCATTTTTTTGCATCTTTAATGTGTACTAGGGTACAAAATTTAGAGCCTTTTCCATATATTTTTTTCATCACTTCTCATCTTTGACTCTGATTGTCAGGTGTTTTTGGTGTTGTGGTGTGGGTTTTTTTTTTTTTTTTTTGTGTGTGTCTGTTCCTTATAAATTTGACATGGAGCAATGTAGAGCTAAAAGCAGAGGGAAAAGTAAGATGTTGGGGAAATTCCCATTCTAATTTTGGGAGGTTGTAAATACTGGTACATTTTTTTTGTTTTGTTTTGTTTTGTTTTTTTTGTTTTAGGTATATAATATGCTATTATAGCTGCCATTCAAACTGAATATTGGAAGCAGTTGTATGATTACAGGGTCTAACAGAATCAATCTTTCCTTTTTTCTTAGTATTACGAGATGTCCTATGGGTTGAATATAGAGATGCATAAACAGGTATGCAAACATTTCACTCTGTATGAGAAAGTTACATCAGTCTAATTTTTAATAGGAATCTATGTTCTGTGACTTTGTTCAATTGCACGTTTAAGTGGCTGAATATTTTTTGTGCACTGTGGCGCTCTGGTACCTCACTGATGGGTTCAGTATAAGAACTTAGAGAGGTTATTGTGTCTGTACCTAATCGTGCATTATTTCCACATGAATAAGAAGCCTGATTCTGTTATACATACTCACATAGTCTCATTGTAGTAAATGGGACTACTTTTGTGAGCTGGGATTATGTGCATGAGTAAGGATTTGTGAGTAGGGTTTGTAGGATCAGAGCTATCTAAATTCAGAGCTTTGATTTTTAGGCACATTTATACTTTTTGGAGCCAAATTTACGTTCTGAACATTAGGTATCAAGGCAAAAGGCAGTATAGTCTGCATATGGAAAAGGGACCATTATCTTTAAACAGTGAAACTGGAATGGGAGGAAATTAAAATGGGTTGACACAAGAAATGGATGCAAAACCACATACTGGTCCCTTGAGACTACTTAATTGGACCTTAATACAGAAATTGTGTCCATTAGTTCCCAAAACTCTACAGGGTAAATGAGCTTACTATGAGGATGTTAGAGTCAACTCTGTGCCTTGAAATCTAACAGCTAGGCCAAGATTAGCATCATGGTGTAAATCAGATTATTTATTTATTTATTTATTTAAATTCATTTAAGTTTGGGCTTCAACCCTGTATGGAAGAGAATGAAACCAACACCTGACTTCCATTTTCTAGAGTGAAAAGTACTTGCTTGGTATTTACACAGAAGTTTTCTAAAATGAATTGCTATTATTAATTTGCAAGTCTTGCTGGATAATGTAAGCAACAGAATGGAATGGATGGGAGAAGAAATAGAAATTTGTACAAACCAATTTTAAAAATGTTCAAAGTGTGGGATTTTAAACTTTATTTTGAGTTGTGGAAATTTTGATTTCTTTATCTTGTTGGAAGCTGTCAGATACTGGTTAAGTAGTTAAATACTGTTTATTTTTGTTTTACATTAGCATCCTGAGGCACCAGTTATGATCAGGGCCAAACCATAGTAGGCACTGTACATCACAAACACAAAGAAAGAGAGTCCTGGACTCAAGGGGTTCTCAGTCCAAGGTTCCAGTCCTGCAAAGATATGTGCATGTATATAACATTTAGACATGTGAGTAGTCCTGTTAAACTTGGTAGTATTGGTCACATAAGTGAGCTTAAGCACATGTGTAATTCTGCAGGATCAGGACCTAATTTAATTTAAGACTAAATAAGTGAATGTAACAAACACTTGAAAGGAATAGGGGGCATATGGAGGACCAGGGTAACAGTGATGAGTTTATATGGGCCTTATCCAAAGTTCATTTAAATCAGTGGAAAGACTCCCATTGACTTCCTCAGGGTTTGGATCTGCTCCTCAATGCACAGCTAGGTGGTTTCGAGTAAAATTTTTAAAAAATAAATTAGGAATCCAAAATCACTTGGCCACAGGCATTCCAAGATAACCATTGCAGCCAAACATTGTTGAGAAATCAACAAAGTATCTAGAAATACAAAGGATTTAAATGTGTGTGCACTTAAACCTATATACATTTTGCAAAACCAGCCAAGATCTAAAGTCAGTAATAAATAAGTCATAGAATTAAGTAATAAAAGTCATAAGTAATAAAGTCCTAGAATTAAAAACAAAAAATGGATTTTTTTTATAAGTACACCTCTACCCCAATATAACGCTGTCCTCAGACGCCAAAAAATCTTACCACGTTATATCAAATTTGCTTTGATCTGCCAGAGTGCGCAGCCCTGCCCCCTGGAGCGCTGTTTTACCACGTTATATCCGAATTCCAGTTATATCTGGTTGCGTTATATCGGGTAAAGGTGTATTCCATTTCAGAAACTAGATACTGTTACGGTGCTGGGAACTTTCACAGTATTCTGAAGAAATTATACATTTATGTGGGGCTTACGAAGGACTGAATTTAATTAAAATACAATTTTTCCATTGTCATTTTTATTTAGATTAGTAACATAGGCCCAGATTCACAAAGGTATTTAGGCTCCTCTAAATGAAGCTAGGAGCCTAAATACTTTTATGGATCTGGGCTGTTAATGCTGCACCCAAAACACTTTAATACTTTATCAAATGCTGGTGACTCAAATGAATTACAGCTAAGAAACTTATTCGCTATCATGCTGAAATCTTATCTCTGTGTCTTACATGGCTTCTGTTGTTCTGTCGTTGTGCTGGCTTCTTTTCTTTTTTGTCCTCCAACATGAAATCTTATAACTAATGTAACAGCATTTCTCTTCTTTTCTCCTGTTGGTGTAGCAACCACAAAATATTTCCTGTCTTTCCCTATAACTGTAATAGTAAGACCCAGTTTCTCATAGTAATCCCTGATAGTCTTTCCTATACTGTGTGTGAAGTACTTGCAGGCTTCCACCTTCAATTTTCCTTTCCTCCTCCCCCAATCTTCAAATTCTACATAGTTGAAATTGAGCAATTCCCCTCTACTTGCCGCTCCCCCCCTTTTTTTTGCTTTCTAAATTCAATTATATCAAAAATCCCGAGGGCAGTTTATCACATTATGAAATACAGACAGCCCTGCAAACCACCTACTTATTATATTTTCTTTCTTTCCCCCCCCCCCTTAAGCACAGAGGCATATCTGTCTTTATTTGTTTTCCTAGGCAGACAGCCTTGGTTCCTCTTAGCTTCTTTTCCAGATGTACTCACTGGATGCCCTTGTAATGGAAAGCAGGCAATAATGCAGTGAAGTTGCCCTGCGGCGTAATTGGGCCTAGTTCTCAAGATCAGGTTAGGCTTATTCACTTATTAGATTTGCGTCTCAGAGGGTTCAAGAATAGGACTCCCTGGAGTCCTTGGAAGTACCCTAGTAATTGGTGGCCCTGATATTTGAAACCTTTGTGTATTTTCCTGTTAAAGCTTCTGTTCTTCTTGGCTGCTCCCAGCCACAGAGTATTTATTTTTAGAGAAATCTTTCATTGGAACAGAAAATGATGGCTGTGATGGAGTCATGACTCTGACTTAGCAAATTGATAGAAGGATAAACACACACAGCAGTGACAGTGTGGGTGCATGTGTGATGGGGAGGGGGGAGTGATAGTTTTTTCTCCCACCCCTCTTGTGATGCTCATCATCAGTCATCCTGTGTTGATTTTGATAGAAGACTATTAAAGTGAAACCTATGGGGAATTCGTCATTCTGAAAGGAAAGCTAATGTAATTAGTACCAATTAAAGTACATTTAGTAAATTGGATTTAATCTTAATTAAGCCTGCATAATGTTGCCAATTTTTAACAATTATGTTTGAGAACATAATTAATTTAAATTTTGGTAACTGAGTAAATAGCATTAGACTGGTAGAATTAGTCATTTTTTATATTAAAATATATATATATATATTTTAAGAGAAGTGTGGGGTAGGTTGTGACATGTGGCATTAAAGACTAAAATAGTAGCCTAATTTCTGGTAATCTCTACTAGGATCAATAGAGCGAGCAGACAAATTTAGAAGACAGCAGAAAATTTAGAAAGGGTTGTGGATTGTAATATGAAACAATGCTTCCCTACACCCTTAAGCCCTAGTAATAAAGGTGGAAAATGGAGTATGACTTGAAAATGTCTGTTTCTTGCTAAACTGTCTTATCATGAATTCTTTAAAAAAGTTAAGGAAGTGGTTGTGGGTATCAATTGATGTGCTGTTCCTGACTCTTAATTTTGTGCTGGTATTTACTGGTCATCTGATCTAATATTTAGAATTAGGGTTTTTTAATCACATGGCCAAGAGTTCATTTAAATTGCTGTAATCAGACACTAATTCTGATGGCTTTAATCCAATATTAGTGATTATCATTTAAATTAGTATCCGTATAGCTAAATATTTAGCTATAGACAGCAAACATTTATGAATGGGACTGATGGGGAAGATTAACTAGGGTAAAAATATCTCATCTCATTTTGAGTATGTTTTTAGAGATATTAAATGTAAAAGGTGTTGCCTTTGTTATATTTCTGCTGTTTAAAAGGAATTCTCAGGGAAAAATTGTGACATCACAATATTTAAAAAAAAATCTCTCAAGAAGCTGGGTATTAAAAATAATAATAATCAGTTTCATTTATATTTTAAGTCTTCTCCTCCCCCCCCGCCCCAATTTCACTCCAATCCATGTAAATTTTATTAGAAGACTTGGGCAACAACCTTTTGAGTGCTGCTAAAATATTAATTGAATAGAAATGAAAGGGCTCTACTAGCTGATGGGATATCATAATCATAGCTGCAGTAGTCGATGGTAAATGATGATAAATGACATTAGGAACCTTTTAGCAAACTGTAATAACTACAAGAAGGGAAGCAGTATGGATTTGCATTATATCTGATACCCTCTAGTACCAAGTGGATTGCCAATACTGCTTGTTTAGCATTTTCTAAGGGCAATAGGATATTGATTTCTGACTTACAAGGAACAGCTCTATTTTCACCATTGAAAAGTATTGCAGGTTGTTAAGAAGAAATTGACTTGAAGAGGCCTGACTGCTGCCCATCATGGAGCAAATAAAGCAAAACTGCCGAAGCATGGTGGAGCAGTGAGATGGGGCCTTCAGCAATTTGTTGCTATTAATTTACCATGCTTGACAGCAAATCAATCGGCATCTGCTGGAGAAAATGCTGTCCAGGGCAGATAAAAGGCCCTGTGTGGTACAGGGAATAGACTGGATTGGCCAAACGGAGGCTGCAGTTAATGTGTAAATAAGTGAAATCAAGGCCACTGTTGCAGAGAAAGCTGTTTTTAATTAGGTTGGGGCTTTATAGTGAGCTATTTAAGAAAGTAGTATAGAGCTTGGAGAGTAAGAGGAGATTTATTGTTAACTGAATTAATATATGGCTTGTATGACATCCCAGCCTTGAGTCTGCTTGCTTCTTGCACCTTAGCAAATTATTTTGGTAAAAGGGTAAAGATGAGAATCAATTTGTTTAATTTAGGGCTAAGTTGTGACTATTTTTTTTCATCTTCATGGCCATAAAATGTATATATCACTGAAAATTGTTTTGTATATATGCTGCATATATAACAGGAAAGTATTCATTTTTAAGGCAGGGGATTGGGGGTGTGTGTGTGTACACACAGGTTAACTTTTTCCTAAGTAAGTAATATATATATATATATAATATTGTGTGTGTGTGTGTGTGTATATGTACGCGCACACACACATTATATAACTTAGGAAAAAGTTAGCCTGTGGTTGAATATATATTGTCTCTCATTTGAAGAATAGCTGGAGAACCATCTAAAATTACACTTGCTAAATTTGCTCTCCATTATAAACAGTAGGAAAGATTTAATAGAGATACAAGCAGTGGGTAGTCAGAATTGAGCTGGAAAACTTCAAAATAAGAGATTAGAAGTAAAATTTTGAAGATTGCAGTATTGCACAATGCTGTTAAGGGAGAAAAGCCTACTTGTGGCTTTTCCATTAAAGTTTCAAAATATAAAAAGTGGATTGACAAATCTGTTTGACAACCAAACCTTATCTGTCCTAGTTTAAGTTTATTCAGCCTACTCCGTGAAGCCAGTTTAGTTAAATAGCTCACCCACCTATTTGGATAAGAAGTTTAGAAATCTGTAATACTCTGGAATTAAAACAAAAAAATCCTTCACCCTATCTGCCAAGTCTTGGGGTTGGTGGGTAGGGAACCTTTCTTAAACATGTCCTTTGACAAAATAGATGTTGCACTATCCTCCTCTGGTAGGAACCTGTTAGTGAAAAGTTTGCCCTTTGCTACACCAGAAGAACATGTGTTTTAAGGCAAGTGCTTGTGTTTCATCATGGTCTTTTCATTGATAAGGAAAGAAAAACACAACAACAAATTAAGTATCTTGGTGTTCAGACAGATGTTTAAGACACAGGAAACAGTATAAAACATGCTGAACAAACTTTTAAATTAAGAAACATGTTTTGTTTTTACTGTCAGCAAGGCATTACTCTGTAGTGCTTAAACATAAAAGCATTCTTTTCTCTTGTAAGGATGCTGATTTGCTTTAATGCTGCCTCATTTTTTGTGTGGGGTGGGAAGCGGGAAGGGGAAGTTGGTAGTGAGTCCTAGCATTAGGTTGTCTAACACTTTTATAATAGATTCTTGCAATCTTTTTTTGAGAAGTTCTAACACCTCCATTGTTTGGAGCAGGCACTAGGAACATCAGGGAGAAGAGGCCCTGCTCTACTCAAAGGCTTTCTTTGCTGTATGCAATTCCATTCAGCTTTATTTGAGTTATAAACTGTTAAAGACTGCCCTTTCACACGTGTTGCTTGTAGTCTCTGGGAAAATGTTGGTATCCAAACTAAGAACTGAACATGAACATTCTAAACAGCCAGATTCATTTTACTGCTGCCATTGCAGGTTGAAAATCACTGCTTTACAGGGAACACCTGGGAGCTTCAGAGCAGGTATAACAGTGAAGGTGGGTGTGAGCTGGGCTGGGCAAGGTTGTCCACTTCCCAGGGGGGCACCACACAGGGCAAGAACCGTCCATCTTCAGATCCTCATTCAGTGCACAGAGTAGACACACAAGGGGGCATAATTAAGGTTGCACAAGCAACTGTAAATCTGACACTGTAAAACTTGTTGTATACTTGAGCTCAACTTTCCTGGTACGTGATGCTTTGTGTTGTGTTTGTGTAGTTTATATATAAAATCTCCAATTTTTTTTAGATTGTAAGCCCCGCAGGGCAGGGATTTTTGTTTTCCTTTTTGTTTTGTACAAAGAGGAGCACACTCTTATTGCTCAGTATATACATGTGCCAGTTGACTAGGTTAAGTAAAACAAACTAGTGACTTTTCTTTACTTAAATACCAAAGCATATATAATGCTCAGTTTCTGGTTATAGAGTACCCAGACTCAATTTAGTTTTGTTTTATGTTTTAGGTATCTCACTTGCTGGTGGGATATACTTAAATATTGTGTAAAATAATTGAGAATAGGTAGATTGTCACTATGATCTGATTGTGATCATTACAGAAATCACTTTTGTTAATTCCACAGATTGAGCACCTCTACTGTCATTGGGTCCCAGAAAGTCCTCTCATCCGTGAGGTGATAGATGTGAGGGGATTAGAAGAAAGATAACTGATACTTGTTAACTAGCATAATTACCTTATTTTGTGACTGAATAAATAGCCTCAACTAATCTTATTTTAGAAGAGACCGAATCATAGGAATGTAGTGCTGGAAGGAACCTAAAGAAGTCATCAAGTCCAGCACCTGTTCTTAAATCCTCCAATGATGGGGATTCTACAGTCTCTCTTGGAAGCCTATTTCAGAGCTTAACTACCCTTATAGTTAGGGGAAAAAAATCCTAATAGCTAACCTAAATTCCCCTTGCGGCAGATTAAGCCCATTATTTCTTGTCCTACCACCAGTGGACATGGAGGTCAATTCCCTGTCTATTTTGTAACAGCCCTTCATGTATTTGAAGACTATTATCAGGTCACACCCCCCTCAGTTGTCTTTCTCTGGACTAAACATGACTAGTCCTTTAAACCTTTCCTCAGAGGTCAGGTTTTCTAAACTTTTTATCATTTTTGTTGCTCTCCTTGTATCTCTCCAGTTTGTCCACATACTTAGTAAAGTGTGGCACCCAGAATTGGATATAGTACTCCAGCGAGAGAAACAGTGCAGTTACTTCCTATGTCGTAATGATACTCCAGCCCAGAATATTAGCGTGCTTTTTTTTTTTTTTTTGCAACTGCATCACATTGTCGACTCATTCCATTTGTAACCCATTATAACCCCAGTTCCTTTTCAGTAGTATTAGAACCAGTTATTCCCTATTTTGTAGCTGTTCATTTGATTTTTCCTTTGTAAATGTAGTACTTTGCTTTTGTCTTTATTGAATTTCATCTTACGGATTTCAGACCACTTCTCCAATTTGTCAAGGTCATGTTTAATTCTCATCCTGCTTCCAAAATGCTTGCAACCCCTCCCATCTTGGTGTTAGCTGCAGATTTTATAAGCATACTGTCCACTCCGTTATCCAAGTCATTAATGAAAATACTGAATAGTACCGTACCCTGGACTGACCACTGTGGGACCCCCCCCTCCCCTTTTGGCAGTGAAACATTGATGACTGTTTTTTGAGTATGGTCTTCCTTCCTTATAGTCATTTAATCTAGACCACGTTTCCCTAATTTGCATATGAGAAAGTCATGTGGGACTTCGTCAAAAGCCTTACTAAAGCAAGGTACATTAAGTCTTCTGCTTCCCCCATCCACTAGGCCAATAACCCCATTAGATTGGTTTGGCATGATTTGTTCTTGACAAATCCATACTGGCTATTCCTCATAACCCTATTAACTGGAAAAATAATGGAACACATTATTAAACAATCATCAAAATTAGGCTGACTGCTCTATTATGAACTAAAAAGTAAACATCACAACTTAAATTTTGAAAGAATAAAGCATTTTGCAGAATAACTTTTGTATTGTTTTTTCACTGATTCAAAGCCACTTTCATGGTAACCCTATTTTCTTGAACTTGAAATATAAATTATTTAAAATTAGTTGTGGCACACACACACTGTGTAAGTTCTTCAGTATTGTGTGAAGGATTCCAGTAAAATAGAAGAAGCAACTGTTTAACTTTTATTAATTTAATTTATTTAAAATGTGTATGTAATTGAATATGTCACAAGTAGTAAGCAGAGCTTTAAATAGTTTTTGTTTGTTCTGAGGGTGAGATTTAGACCTCTTGGAGTTATCTTTCCAGGCTGAGGAAAGATGCATAATTTTTTAGCTTGGAAAACTAATGGGATGTTATTGCTGAGATGTTTAAATACACAATTGTGTCAGGCAAGTCAAAATTACAGTCCCCACACTAAACTTGAATTGATCCCTTTTAGGCTATGCATCTGTATGGTATACACTATTGACCAATGTTAAAGAATCATGAGTCAAGCCCAAAAAATTAAGATGTTTTTTTTTTTTTTTTTTTTTTTAATCTTAAGATTAAAGCCAATTAAGTTTGACTTTGTTTTATTTGCCTTCTGGTTTTTGAGCTTTCAGGTTGCACTTAGCTCACATTTTCAAGCTTTTTCTCTAAGAATCTCATGAATTCCATTTGTGTTTAGTAGGCAGAGGTTTTAATTAAAACATCAAATTTTGTAAGATTCACAATAAAATCATGAGAGTTGGCAACACTGGGTATGTGCTGTTAAGATATAAGTAAACTGCTGTCATTATTTCTTGTACTTCGAAAACACGTGAGGCTTTAGTCATTTAAGAAAAGAAACCTTTTAAAATATTTGTTTTACTATTTCTTGTTCACTCCTGTACTGCAAATGGTTTTATATCTTGTGCTACCATGACATTCTCCACAGTTCTGCTTTCAATGGTAGAAAGAAGCATGCACAGCATGCTTGGTAAGGTACTATATCTTAGCTTCTTCCTGATGCCTTCCCTAAATGGGCTCTCGGCAGGATTTCATCCAGCCAAAGATTTTTGACATTTGTTGGACTGTATTCAACTTCTTCAAAGGAGAAAAACCTGTTACTCTTGTGTTTTGGGATGTGGAACATTGGCAATGAAAATTTGTGTTTGTTTTCTTGTATTTGCTTAAAACCTCCCTAGAGTATCTCACACTTGAGCAGAAGTCTGAGTATCCCATTCAACCGTCTGCATAATAATGTCCTGCCACCAAATTCAGTTTTTGGCTTGCATGGTGTAGCAGGGCTGCCTGGGTGTGTGTGTGTGGGGGGGTGCGCAAGTGGAGCAATTTGCCCCAGGCCCCATAAAATATAGTATTCTATAGTATTACAACATTTTTTATGTAAGGGGCCCCCGAAATTGCTTTGCCCCAGGCCCCCTGAATCTTCTGGGCGACCCTGCGGTGTAGTGTGCTTGTTCTCTGAAAGTATTTGTTTTTTAAAAATAGTCCTTTCATCCCTCTTAGAACAAACACAATAAACCTCTAACTTATTTACCATGTACCTCTGTGACTGAATTCCCCTTTTGACTGGATTTCCCGAGTGTCTATATTGCCTCTTACCCACTGCCTGTCTATGGAAGAATTTGAAAATGCAAAAAAAAAAAAAAAACCCCAAACAGGAACTTCCAACACCAGCATAAAAACCTGGGAGCAATAAGTAGTTAATAGCACTCTAGCACCCCCTTGAATCACCAGAATAGCATATAAGGAATATGGTAATACTGCTTTTAATCCATCACCTGTTTTTTCAGCTGCATCCATAGCTAGTGATGCAGATTTACTGTCTTGGAAAGGCATTTTTTGAAAGCAGAGGGATCCCTTTCCCCTTCTCAGAGTTTGAACCCAGAATCAACAAATCAAAATACAAGAGGGCCAACATATGCTTTCTGCAAAGACTTAATAAAACATTTTGGTACTTTGTAGTCAGTGACAGCCAAAGCTATTTAGAATTTAATACTGGAGAGGGATCCAAAGGCAGAGTGTGGAGGGAGGGAGAGGGGAGCCGCTCTAGTCCATATCTGCTGTGTAATTGAGACAGAAGGCTTCCTGAAAAGTAATTGTGGTGTGGCTGGGTGTGTGATGACATCAGAGAAGGGGAAATGGGGACTGAACTCCAAGGCCACTAAGCCTCCATAGCACTGTGCTCTTTTGCATAGATAAATTGTAAGATAAGGGAGATCATGGTGTACTAATTTCTCTACTCAGCAGGTCTGAGCCACTCTGAATGTCCTTCTTCCCCACAGTCACTTGCTGGTTGTAACCACGATTGTTTTACTAACATAATTGTGTTTTTAAAATTAATCACAACTATTGTTGGAATGACTGCATAGCTTGGAGTTGAGGGGGGAGAAGAATTTTGATCTTTCATGTCCTAGGGCATCTTTGATTCACTGTAATAAAGATTTAACTTTTTCAGAACTTGAGCAGTATTTTAAACACAGATAGCTTGGGAGTGGACTTTAGACTTAAAATTCCTGGTGGTTAGCCCATCTATCTCATTTATCTTTGCTTAGTGCTTGAGGAATTGCTCCTGAATCCTGTTTAACAATTGCTTTCCATTTTAACTGCTTCTCAGAAAGGGGAGGAACCAAAGCAATTCTCAAATCTCAGCCAGATTAATTAATCAAGGTATTCATGTTAATCATCCATCCCCTATTTATGCCCTTTCCTACATACTGGCATGGATGTTTTTTTGCAGTAGGCTTTCATGTTTAGCTTTGCTTTTACAGCAAGGATAGTCATAGTTTCCCTTCCACTCATGCAAGCAGAGAGGCCAAAAATCATTGCCGCACAGCTATGGGATGGGAAAGTGGGGAATACCTGGTCTGTTCTATGCTTCATCTCCCAGAGATCTCAATGGAAACCACTCCACCAGAGCTGCAGCTTCAGACCTCTGCCAAGATTTGGAGCCAGAGCCAAGGCAGAGTGGAGACACTGAATTCCTTCTCTGTGGCTTGCTTCCTTGCTGAGTCTGGAGATTCTGGGTTGGATTTCTGATGGCAAAATCTCAGGAAAGCCACTCTACTACTTCTGCCCTGCAGCCAACAGATCTGTCGCAACATGGGTTCTGAAGGATCTTTGTGGTGCCAGATGTCCAGAGATGTGGGTTCTCCCCCTGCTCTCCCCCGCATTTATGAGAGAATATGGGTTATATGTTTTGGAACTGTTAATCTTAATTCTATCGGTATTTAACTTTTTTTTGGTCTTCAGCCTCTTTTGAATCAAGGAAGAAAATCTTGTAATTGAGAGCACAGTTCTGGGACTGAGAGGATCCCTTGCCTGTCTCTTGTTGTGAACTCTCTGTGTGTGACCTTGCAAATCACTTAACTTCTTTGTGCCTCTGTTTCAGAAAGGGGGGTGATAATATTTACGGGAGAGGAGGGATGTGATACTTAACTGATTAACATTTGAAACTGCTTTGAAATCCTCAAATGGAAGGTGCTCTAGAAGTGAAAAATATGAATTTAATATATATTTTTATAGTGGGAAGGGAGGACATATTTCAAAATGGCTTAAATTAGTGTTCACTTTAAAACAGTCTTTCAGCACGTACACTGCTGTCAAGTTGTATTTGGTGTCATGGCCACCACTGCCACCCTATACTTCACATCAGTGATGTGTAACACTAAAAACACTTGCTCTTCTGTCTTCTACCAAGTGAATTTTGTGGGGAGAGGAGAGGGTGGGAAATGGGAGGTGCTAGTTTGAAGATTCATTTCCTGTCCAAATGTAAAAGTAGACTAAGGTGTAAGTGGATCAAAAAGTCCATGCTGGATTCTTGGTCCGAGGAGGAGACACAGAACAAGGAACAACTGGAGGGAATTATTGATAAGTTTTCACCTCACGTCTTGTATGTCCCTGCAGTACCATTCCCTCTGACAGTTCTCCAGCTACACAGTGCCCTCTTTCAAAGATACAACTGAATGTAAAAAAGAACTAGGGCGAGAGTCCATCACAACAACACTACTGCCTGGTTTATTTAATTTCAAAAAGTATGTGAATGGTACAAAGTAGATATCTACTTTTAAGACCATAGCGTTTACCAAAAGACTGGATAGGCTTTGTGCACCATACACTACATATGCTTCAATCAGTGCATTAAGAGATTCTGTCTGTTTCTAATGCCTGGTTTAGTCTGCATCCTCTCTTCGTCAGTTCCACCCCGTGGTTAACGGTTATACAAGGGAGGTAATGCTGCTGATGAATTGACATCATGTGGAAATGGGAATTCTTCACACATTTCTAGAGTAAATTTTAACAGTTCTTTGTCTGACTAATCTATATCACCCTCATCGCTGTGGCATAGGATTGTGGTTTCAACTGCAAAAGTGGCAGCATAAAAGATCTCTTTTAACCTGCAGTTATCCTGGCTGCTGCATCCTTAAAATCTGTGAGACCATTCTGCTGGTGACATTTTTGTCTAAAACCCTCTTGTAACGGAAAACTGCAGTTGCATTTTTGCTTAAGTTTTCTTACACTCAACATAGATAAGAGGATGCTAGCACTACAAACTTCTATCTCATCCTCTGAAATATGTAATGGGAATATGAATGGAGTCCAAATGAGAATATATATAGGAGGTGGGATTTTCCGAGGTTATGGGTCTCTGCTCTACTGGAAGAGAAGGAGCTGAGTTTGAATATATCAATATGTTTTTCAAACAGGCATTAGCAACCTCATTGTGCCCTCTTCCCTACTCCTCACCAACTCTAGGACATGTCTGCACTTACAGCGCTGCAGCTGTAGAGCTTAGTGAAGAGTCTACCTGTGCCATCGGGAGAGCTTTAGTATCTGTGTTGATGGGAGAAGCCCTCCCATCAACATAGCGCTGTCTACAAAAGGGGTGGGGGGTAGGTTGATATAACTATGTCAGGGTGTAGAAAATCTACACCCTTAAGTGATGTAGTTATTCCAACATAACTAAAGCTTTGTCTACACTACCAACTTACTTACTTTAAAGGCCTTTCATTTGCAAAATACAAATGTTTGAATTCTCCCCGTCTTTAAGAAGGTCTTTTCAAAAGCAAATCTACAATGGAATGGATTTGTGTGCCCTACCTACAAACAAAATGGTATACTTTTAGTATAGGTGCAATCGACCCAGCTCTGTTTTATATCTGATACTCAGTTGCTATTTCGGAGGAGTGGGGTCTCTCTACGTTGATTCTGATGTCTCATTGTGGACTAGTGAGAAGACTACTGGGATACTCTTAGCCTACATACTTGTAAAGGAAAATACTCTCTAAAGTGTACGTTATAGTGGGCAACATAAGGTAGATCTAAATCTGTGGTGGCAGGCTGGTGACTTAAAGCTATAGATGCAAAAAATGACTTGAAATTAGTGTGGGGTACGTGAGAGAGCTTCTGTGGTTTTCTTAGGAAAACAGAGTATTGTAACTTGCTTATCATTGCAAGTTCAAGTTCAGTGGCACAAATGAGTAACTTTCATTATGAAATGTCTTTCCTCTAAACATCTTGATGCATCGTGCATCTGTAATGTTCATGTTTACCAACTGCTGGATCATTGTGGACCTGGAACTTGGGAGACCCAGATTCAATTCCTTGCACTACCACAGACTTCCTATGTGACCTGGGGCAAATCCCTTGGTCTCTCTGTACCAGGTTTGAAAGGTATGTAGGTGCCTAAATTTGCAGATAGGTACCTGGTGGGATTTTCAGAAGCACTGAAACAGATTAGGCACCTAACTCCTATTGATTTCAACAAGAGTTAGGTGCTTACTTGCTTAGGCATATAGATTTTCAAAAGCACCTACCTGCATTTTTAGGCACCCAAACACCTCTTCAAATCTGGGCTTCTGTGTGTCATTTTCCCATCTGTAAAATGGGGATAACAGCATTTCCCTACCTCAGTGGGGTTTTCAGGATTGATACATGAAAAAAATGAAGGGGTCAGATATTACTGTAATGGGAGGCATATAAGTGCCCTATGTGGAACCAAGCCTCACAGCACCACTGAGATGTAGTGATATATTTATATGTAGATTGTAAGCTAATTGGGGTAGGGACTTGTTGGTGAATGTCTATAAAGTGCATCGCACAGTGGGGCCTTGATTTGTGACTGGTACCCTTTAGGTCGGGGGTCGGCAACCTGTCAGAAGTGGTGTGCCGAGTCCTCATTTATTCACTCTAATTTAAGGTTTCGCGTGCCAGTGATACATTTTAACATTTTTAGAAGGTCTTTGTATAAGTCTATAATATATAACTAAACTACTGTTGTATGTAAAGTAAATAAGATTTAAAATGTTTAAGAAGCTTCATTTAAAATTAAATTAAAATGCAGAGCCCCCCGGATCGGTGGCTAGGACCTGGGCAGTGTGAGTGTCACTGCAAATCAGCTTGCGTGCCGCCTTTGGCACGTGCGCCATAGGTTGCCTACCCCTGCTCTAGGTGGTAGTGCAGTACAAATAATTTAGAGACGGGGAAATTAGGCTTTTCATTTAACTTGTCTGTGCCTCTGTATATTTAGCCACAGTTAGTCAGTGGCAGTTTAGAGTGTATGTTGCCAGTGTCCAGATTCCCAGTTTCTTGCTTTAACCGGTTGGTAACGTTTCTCTCATTCATTTAAAAACATGGAGATGTAACTGACTCTTGCTTTATTTCTTTTCTTTGCAGGGGTTAATGTGGAGAATGATAATTAAAACTGTAATTAAATCTCCTTTGTTGTAGGGCAACAGAGAAGACCACAAATCTTAGTTGAATACATGTGACTTCAGTTTTAGTCTTTCAGAAGTATTTCATGACCCCAAATGCATTAAAAAAATTTAAACGTGGTACTGCAAAGAGTTATACTTTTTTTTTTTTTTTTTTTTTTAAGTTAGTCTTGGGACTGCTTTGCCTGTGGCGTAGGAGGAGGGAGATATGATTCCATTGTGTATTGCGTGAGTGTTATACTATGATCTCTTTATAGATCAGCACTGATGATGCTTTTGAAATTAACAGGTAGTGAAAGATGTTGGCTTGATAGATCTGAAGCTCTCTCTTTAACCACCACTGTGAGCTTTCCCACACTGGTGATACTGTGTCTTAAAGTTGTCAGGGGCCTACTTCTATGTGTAAGAAGATCAGTCTTTGTATCTATTCATCACTTGGCTACTCTGCTGTAAAGGGTGCTAAATTAGGATGTGAAACAGTTATGCGTTTAGTACTGTCCTCTCCCTAGTATCTGCTAATTTACGTTATGGCCCTGTTTACATGATCAAAAAAAAAAAAAGCCGAATCTATGACCAGATGTTCTTAAAGATGTTAAAGGGGGGTTTTCAATAGAGTTGGGCAACTCAGTTGAGAATCACACCCTTTTGCCAAAAGAACAGGAGTACTTGTGGCACCTTAGAGACTAACAAATTTATTAGAGCATAAGCCTTCGTGGACTACGGCCCACTTCTACGGATGCATATAGAGTGAAACATATATTGAGGAGATATATATACACACATACAGAGAGCATGAACAGGTGGGAGTTGTCTTACCAACTCTGAGAGGCCAATTAAGTAAGAGGGAAAAAAACTTTTGAAGTGATAATCAAGCTAGCCCAGTACAGACAGTTTGATAAGAAGTGTGAGAATACTTACAAGGGGAGATAGATTCAATGTTTGTAATGGCTCAGCCATTCCCAGTCCTTATTCAATCCTGAGTTGATTGTATCTAGTTTGCATATCAATTCCAGCTCAGCAGTCTCTCCTTGGAGTCTGCCTTTTGCCAGTGTAAACAGGGCCTATGTGTAGGGCAGGGGTAGGCAACCTATGGCACACGTGCCGAAGGCGGCATGCAAGCTGATTTTTAGTGGCACCCACATTGCCTGGGTCCTGGCCAGTGCTCCGGGGGTCTCTGCATTTTAATTTAATTTTAAATGAAGCTTCTTAAACATTTTAAAAACCTTTATTTACTTTACATACAGCAATAGTTTAGTTATATATTAAAGACTTATAGAAAGAGACCTTCTAAAAATGTTAATGTATTACTGGCACGCAAAACCTTAAATTAGAGTGAATAAATGAAGACTCGGCACAGCACTTCTGAAAAGTTGCTGACCCTTGGTGTAGAGGGTGAGTTTAGAGCTTCTACCTTACCTGTGTGTGTGTGTGTGTGTGTGTGTGTGTGTAAAAGTGGGCATTTTCTTATTCGTTTCCTCTGCCTCTACCTGTGGAACTTTGTGCAGTTTTCACTATTCTAACTGACTTCCTGCAAAAGCATTCAATAATTTTAAATTCGTTTATTTTATATTTAAGGTTAATATTTTTCTCCTTATTTTCATATCACTTACTGAAACACAAAGAAAACATACTCTGAACTATCTACAAGTTATCAAACCCACTTTCCTCCACATCTCTTCCCTTTTTTCTTTGAGTAACAGGTAGTGAATGTTCATAAATAGGTTTGCAAACAATTTGTAGGTAGTTCAGTGATTTCACATTTCCACATCATACGCTTGAACTTTTTTAACATAAATGTAATAATTGGACTAAGTCTCTAGTTGTCATTGGAGGTGGCATTTATGAAAAGTAATACTTATAGATGTACAAAACAGTAGACATAACCTTCATGGATTTGTGTGTGCATAAAATATATTAATTTCGATGTGTAGTTTTCCTATAAACACTTGACTGAAACCTTTTTCAGTTTGTTACTAAGAGGGTGGCAAGATTATAGACCTAGCTAAATAAAGATGAAATTAACAAGACCATAGGCTACATTTTGGTAAACCATAGTATTGCTCAGTGGCAAAAAGCCACAGAAACATTTACAAAAAAAAGTGCGGAAATGTGGTTTTGCTGTCTGTCACGCAGTCTGCTGTAACTGACAAAACATATGTTTTCTTATGGTGTGTTTTCACAAGTCTGACCACAGTATTCAGTTTTTATCCTCCTCCTCTCATCTTCGCTCTCCCTCCCCTTTCTTTTCCCTCAGCAGTATACCTACAGTTAATTTTTGGCAGACTGAGTTTATTTTTATTTTTTTTAAGTTACATTAAATTTATTATGGAGTAACTGCATATCCCAGTTTATCAAACTATCTTTGGCTGAAAGTATTACTCAGAAACTTACAACTAATACAGATCTTGATGCTAACTCAAGAGGTGAAAAGTTTATTATGTGATTGATAGCAGTACACATTGGTTGCAGTGTGGTGCAAGAAGTGAAACAGAGTGCCTTCCTAGCCTGAGAGAAGTATCAGTATTTGTCACAAGATGTGCAGTTTGCAGAGAGTATTATTGTGTGGTTTGCTCTTTTAACTGTGCTTTGTTTTACTCTTTATCTTAAAATGAGGAAAGGGAGCGAGGGTTACTTCACTGTTCACAAAAGGACTCAGTTCAGCAGATGTGGGCACTGCAGCATTCTATCCACAGAACTGATATAGTATAATTAGTGGGAGTGCAAGTACCCACCTTCAGGTTTTCTCAGTTCTGAACTAAAGAGGCCACTGGAGTGTTGGTAGAGTCGGAGAGAAAGAGCCGTAAAGACTGAATTAGACTGAGACTGTTTTGAGAATCCCTTTTTACAGTGATTGCTTTTGTCATAGTGACACGTGTCCATTGGGACTTACGCTGAGACCACCCTCCCACTATCCGTAGGCCAAGTATCTTGTTTTTTAAACCAATTTTATTCTGAGATATTTAACCAATTTACATAAAATTTATTTATTAACTATTAGCAGCTGTTTACACTTGACCTTACTCTTCCTGTTGTGGGCATATTTGCTATAGTCTACCTGCAGGTGAAGAGTATATGTAATATGAGTCTCATTTTCTGAGACAGAAATATTAATCTGAAGTGTAGTATAGCTCATGATGTTGCTTGAAACAAGTTGTGATCCAGTAGTGATTAGGTCATGGCTCCATAAAACTTTTAGTAGATTGTACATGATACAGTTTATCCACTTCTTACACGGACAGCTCCATCTGCCTCCTACTTCTGCTCTGTTTGTTTTAAAGCATTTTCTTTTCATTTGGTCTACTTTTTAGTTTTATTTAAGTTGAAATTTGTCATTGAAAACTGCAGTCATGTCATTTCAAGAAAAGGTCATTTAGTGTTGCTGGACTCTGAGTGTGTCTTGGCAGGAGTTTTACTGGGAAGGGCCATTCAGAGGAATTGAACATCAAGATGTACTGGATGTAGCCAAGTGTGCTGGACAGTAAGTTTCCCGAATGTATTTCAACATTTATCACATACAACTGTCTTCAATTTTCTCTTTGTAAGCTTGCCTTTTTCAGAAGGTTAAAAATCTGTTATCTAAAAACTAGGTTATGCTTCTCACTTTGATAAACTGATTGAAAGTAAAAATTCCTGGCTTTCCCCTCTCCCAAATTTAAGCAAAAATAGTGAAAATTATAGAAAGCTGCAGCCACACAAATGTTGAAATCCAAAGCAGAAACAATTTAACAGAAGTAGTTCTGATCTACGGTGATTATGACATTTTGAACCATGACAACTTTGAGGGGCAAGATTTTGAGCCAGTGCCAATACTGGATTTTTAAACACATTGTTTTAAAATTCAGACATGCAGCATTCTACCACAAGTTAATAGTCTCAGGACACATTATTATGTTTGCATTTCAGCTGGAAAATGAGACTCTGGCCTGGTCTTCACTAGAAAATTAAGTCATTTTTCAGTTAGAGGTGTGAAAAATCCTCATCCCGAGTGACTTTCTTAAAATGATCGAAGACCCTTGTAGACAGTGCTAGCTTGACAGAAGAATTCATCCATCGACCTAGCTATCGTTTGTCAGGGAGAAGGATTACCTATGCCAATGGGAGAACCCCTCTTGTCAGCGTAGGAGGTGTCTATACTGAAGCACAGCTGTATTGTTTAAAGTGTAATCAGTTCATTTTCATCATGGCCCATTTCAACAGGGTTTACTCCGGATAGTAACCTGAATTAGAGGAGAAGAAATCTGTGGAATATGATAGAATCTATCATTGTACATCATATAATGGAATCCTAGTATTTTAGAGTGACGTGGCCTATTAGAACTTTCCCCACCCTCTGTCTTTCTTGCTGTAACAGTAGGTTAGGATCTAGTTCCTCAGAGATGCAGTATTGTAGGCTCCAAGCATTCGGAAATCCATGAGTTGTGCTTTTTTTTTTTTTTTTTTTTTTTATAAACATGGAAGCTGAGATTCTCACATAATCGCTTGTCTCCAAAATCTGGGGCTTTCTTCCACTCACCCTGCAAAAATGGAAAGGGGCCTTAAACTGGCTCGACATGAGGGAACCCCTGCATAGAATTCCACTGACTTCAGTTGGGTTCTGTCTGGCCTCAGAGGTCTGCTTACATGGAGCCAATTTCAGGATGAGGCCTTAAGATTTGTAGCAGAGTTGAACAAAGATTTGCACAACATTTGGCCACGTTTAGGACCTCACACTGTGTATTTTCCCTGCCCTAGCGAGGTGTCTCACTGAAATGTGTGCGCAGTTGCAAATCAAAATCTTACCCAGCAGGGAGAGGATGAAAGAGAATCAAAGCTTAGTTAAGATCATGGCTCATGTATGTGTGTTCAACTCTGTTGCAGTTGTATAGGGAAGGATTAAAAAGGGGAAATGCAGGTGTAAATATAATTGTGGGGCTAAGTCAGAAATCTGAGTTTGATAAAGAAGCCGACCTAGTGTGGTACTGTAACTACATACGATTAAAAGGGGCTAGTTTTAAAAACATCAAGCCAGATTCCCAAAAGCTGGCCAAGAGAAGTTGAAAACCCTATACCAGTGAACCACATTGCACTGAAGGGAGAATTTGGTCCAAGGGCAGGTGATAAATCATGCACTCAGGATTTCCCCTGGGGAAGAAAGAGGGGTAACTCTTCAGAGCTTGCAAGAGCTCTGCTAATGGCTGTGCTTCCTTCTCACTGGCATACTGTTTTGGTCTGGGCTACAGTCTTCTAAGCTTCTCCTTCCACCATAGTGGAAGAAAAATTGCAGCCATTTTCTGCCATCGTGACCTCCAACTGCAGCTTTTTCTCTGTCAGAGTCAATAACAGTATAAATCCAAGGTGAATTTACCTCATTGTCTGGTTTGGGCCTGAGTGAATTGAATGGCCATACTGATTCTTTTTCTGTGCCTTTCTTTGTCCACATACTCTTAGGGCTTGTCTATACTTACGCGCTGGTTCGGCGGCAGGCAATAGAACTTCTGGGTTTGATTTATCGTGTCTTGTCTGGACACGATAAATCGAACCCAGAAGTGCTCGCCGTCGACTCCAGTAATCCTGCTTGGCAAGAGGAGTACGCGGAGTCGACGGGGGAGCCTGCCTGCCGCGTCTGGACCACGGTAAGTTCGAACTAAGGTACGTCGACTTCAGCTACATTATTCACGTAGCTGAAGTTGCGTATCTTAGTTCGAATTGGGGGGTTAGTGTAGACCAGGCCTTAGACATAGCGCGTGCACATGCACATACACACCCCCCTGAAAAGTCCCGATGTCAACTCGGTTGATTTGGTTTTTGTTTCTTAATTATAAGTGAGTCCACGTATATTTTTAATACTAAATTGCATTCCACATAGTTCCAGAGACATTAAATATATAAATAAATAAAAGCCTTGTCTTATTCAGTTTGCTTCAGCAGCCCAGAGAGCTGTAGGTACATTAGTAAATTGATTCCGAAAATTCTGGCACTTCAATTTATTGCTTATGTCACTGTATGCAGTATTTTGTGCAAAATAAGCATTTAAACTAATTTATAAAGTGTAAGTATCCAGTTTACAGTATCTTATGAGCTTAGTTGAAATGTTTGTAAAGAAAGCTGATAAGGAAAGCGAGATGGATATTATACCCATGTTCATTTGGCAGAGTCTGATGGTCACACTTATATTCAACCCATGCGGGCATTGCAGATTGTAGAGACACAAAAACTAAGCCCCCTAAACTTGAGCAATTGGCATAGTGAAGAAACAGTTGCCTGTAAAATATCTTCCCCATGGGAGAACTTTTGTGTGTGTGTGTTTGACTCTAAGTCTAGGTTCTCTGAGGCTTAGTTTCCAAACAGCATGAATCTATGGCTGAGGATAAACTTTATATTCAAGACTTATAATATTTTCTACAGTTCTGTAGATCTGGAGTAAGTGTTAGAAGACCCCTTAAGTCTGTGATTAAAACAAAATGTGCTCCTCTCTATGAAAGAAGAGTTAATTTTGTGTAAAATACTAAGATTAGCTTTTGTGTGTGTTTTATTCGGAATCACGTAGTATGTCTCATAATGTAATAAACTTTTATTTGTTGCCACTAATTCATGAAATGCTTGTTTAGTTATTATGGGGGTATATGCATGTGTTTTTTGGTAAGCACTTAATAAACTAGATCTTTTTGGCAAAGGCTGCACTGTGTAAAACAAATTAAATCTGAAATAACTAGTCCTGATCATTTTCTATTGATTGCTGAAATGGGTTTCCCAATAGGGTTTTATTTTTCTGTTTTGTTTCAACAATACATATGTAATAGTTTTTGTTCTCATTCTAATGACAGACCTATAGCCTCCAGTTGTAATTCTTTACTAACTATTGTTTATAATTGTAATAACTATGAAACATCGTGAAACATAACAGAAATATTTCCCCTAAACTTGTATACTATAAATAAAAATCCCAATTTTGTTTTTGCCCTACTAAAGGAATACAAATGCCAATATTTTAAACAACAAATTAATTTTGAATTTCCTATATCTTCGGTAGCTTAGGTATTTTAATATCTAAACTTTATAGAGCTGTTTGTTTTTGTTTTAGGCCCCGCTTCAGCAAAACATTTAAGCACATGGCTAAATTCATCCCTGTTTAGCAAAGCACTTAAGCATGTTCCTAAGTTTAAGCATGTGCTTAAGCCCAATTAAAGTCTAGTGTTTAAGGGTAAAACTTTCAAAAGCACCTAAGTCCCTTTTTCGAAAGGGACTTAGGAAGCTCTGAGGACCCTACGTCTCCTTGAAAGTCATTGGAACTTAGGCTCAGAATCCCAAGTTCCTCTGACTTTCAAGGAGCCGGTGGGAATGTCTACACTGCAATTAGAGGGTCCCAGAGCTCGGGCTCCAGCCCAAGCCTGAATGTCTTCATTGCAATTAAACAGGTCCTCAGCCCCATGAGTCCAGCTGACGTGGGCCAGCTACGGGTGTCTAATTACAATGTAGATATACCCATAGACTCCTGATTGCCTCCAAAGTCTCTTTTGAAAATGGGACTTAAGCTCATAAGTCCCTCTGGTGCTTTTGGAAATTTCACCTTAAGGGCCCAGTTTTAAAGGTATTAGAGCATCTAATGATGTCGATAGGTGCTCTTGAAAATTCCACTAATCTCCTATCTGCATCTTTAGGTGCCTAAATACCTTTAAAAATCTGCTTCAAGTGCAGATTGCAAGGGATAGTTTGCCAACTCAGGGCCTTAAGCAGTTACACTTGTATTTTATAATGATGAGGAAATATTGACTGATGTAAGTGTTGGTTCTTTTGTCTGGGTCATAATTTGGCCTGGTTACCTATAGTGCCTTCAAATAGGTGACCAAACGTTACAGAAATGTATATTATAGTTCGTAAATGTTTGTTGTTTCACTTTTTGCCTTTTTAAAAAATATTAATAAAGGGCACAGATATGGAAAGATTAAGGTATTTAAACAGGGTTTTTTATTTTATTTATTTATTTATTGCAATTATATCAACAAAATAATCTAATACCAGACTAGTTACAAAAACACCACTGCCACCACCACTACTCCTCTTTTCAGTTTCAGTGTTGGTGTGTTCTTGCCTAAAAACAACATCTTTTTGTCTTGGGAAAGAAGTAATAGAAGTGTCCGTGTTTGTTAACATATTTGACAAACTGTGGCAGCAAAAACTATCCTTTTTTATATTTTGGCATGAACAATTGCCCTTTTATTGGGCCATTAATGCTATTTCGGAGTATCCACAGACAATAATTTAGCAGCTGTTTATCAGGAGCTTTCATAAAGCATTGAATAGTATTCTAACATTCAGTAACCCTAACAACAGCATTTCAGAATCTGTGCCTGTTTAAATGGGATATCTGTAAATGTAGTTGTTCAGGGATGCATGACCCACATAACCTATAAATTTGATTGGAAGTTACAGTGCTGGCATAGGCTGATGGATAGCAGATTAGAACCCTGATTAACCATGTGATTTGCAGGCTGGGAATATATTGTCCTAAGCAAGATTCATCAGATGCAATCAGAATGTCAAGTGGTCAGATGAAATTCAAATGTGCTATGTGGCTTTTTTTCTTGTGCTTTTCTTCTTAGGTTCCCTCCTCCCTCTTCCCTCCCTCCCCCTTTATTTCCAAAGCTGAAAAATACTACTTTGATGAATTTGCTCCTCACCCTAAAGCTGTCTGTCTGTTATTCATCAGAAAGCAGGTCGCAGTTCAGTGAGCAGAAGAAAAGATTTTAATAGAAGCTGTGCCAAGGGCTGTAATGCATCATTTTAGGGCCCTAATTACATTACAATGACAAATATCAATGGTGACAACAGCAATAACCTACATCCTTTAATGGCTGTGCTGGAAAAGGAGTTTGGGCTCTGCGCCATTAGATTAGACTTGGTTTCAAAACATAGGCCATTAGAAGTGTGTGTCCACAGTATTATTGGCCGATAACTGAAGCCCAGTGGAAAGGCCTGTAAATAAATGATGCCTCTCTAAAGCTTGGTCCCGTGAGACAAAAGAGGCAAAATTAGATGGCCATGGAAGCAGCAGTGTTTCCGAGGCAACTTTAGTTTCAAAGTGAGGAATTGGCTGCTTACGTTTATGAAATCATACTTTTCCCCCCTCCTTCTGCCAATTAGGTAGATCGTGAAAAATCCAATGGCAAAGCATCTCAAAGCAAAAATATATTCATAGCCAACGCAACTAACTTTAAAATGAAGAAGGTTTTTTAAAACCTCCTTCTATGTATATCTATATTTAAAACTTTTTACTTTTCTTTTTCTCTCTCTCCTCTTTTTGCCTGTTAGGCAACAAAGTCTGGTATAGGAGGTATTGTATGGGCTTAATAACCACAGGCCCACTGAAATACTAACCCACATTATTGGTGCCTCTCCCTGTAGATAATGGAATGGCAGAGCAAGAAATCAGACTATCTGGCTTCCAGGGGTTAACTCTCTTTATTATGTTTTGTAATAAATAGTTCATCACACTAAAACTGCTGTCATACTACTCTGCAGACTTGAGTGTGTGAAGGACTGCATATTCCTAGAGAAAATACTTTTTAATTACACTTATTCCATGAATCCATGCCAGTTCTCTAGATTTTGATGCATTTCTTCATTTGCTTTATTCCTGCAAAAGATACACAAAAGTGTTTGGTTTTGGGGGGCATTTTACATTATCCTTCATAATAGGACATGTGACAACACCGGCTGTAGATGTGCTTACCATGAACATATATTTGCTTTGGTTAAATGGGGGAAAGAAGGAAGTGGAAGAATAATTGTTTGTTCGAACAAACCTAAGACTGACTTGTGTACTACTAATAATTTAGTGCAGACAGTGTACTCAATACAAAAACAGTCCCTGCCCCTGAAGAGTTTTTTTTTTTTTATAATGTACAACAGGGATTGGCAATGTTTGGCACGCGGCTCGCCAGGGTAAGCACTCTGGCGGGCCGGGCTAGTTTATTTACCTGCTGATGCGGCAGGTTCAGCCGATCGCGGCCCCCACTGGCCGCGGTTCGCTGTCCCGGGCCAATGGGGGCAGCGGGAAGCCGTGGCCAGCATATCGCTCACCTGCGCCGCTTCCCGCCACCCCCATTGGCCCGGGACGGCGAACTGCGGCCAGTGGGGGCCGCGATCGGCCGAAACTGCCGCGTCCGAAGGTAAAAAAACTGGCCTGGCCTGCCAGGGTGCTTACCCTGGCGAGCCGTGTGCCAAATGTTGCCGACCCCTGATCTACAAGAATGCCTAAAATAATAAAATTTTCCAATTAAAGTGATTTCACCTAAGTATTTGACTAATAAAGAATATGTCAGGGTGTTTCAGTTTCAAGGCTTTTATTTATTTTCTGTCCCCCTGCAGGGAAGGAAGACATTTTTATTCTCATATTGAACTAGTCTCTTCTTCTTCAATTACCTGGTCTAGTACATGGCAATTGAATGCATGTTTTGGGTGAACACATAGAGCAACTTATTTACTGTAAATTCTTAGTTCATGTTAAAGGTGAAAATCTCTTGGCGTGAGATGATAATTTAGATAGACTGTTTCTTTGTATCAAAACCAAAAAGAGAAGCAAAGACTAGAATCTTGAATGTGAGTCACTTCAAACTCTGAAGACTGTAGTGGACATAACATTTGAGACAAACTGGCCTCCACTGTCTTATTTTTGGATCAGATCCAAAATTTCTTAAGTTTTGGTATGGTTACAAATTATGAGACTGGCTGACCTTGCAAGATTACTGATATTTATGATAACTGCTCATGAGAATTTGCTGTTTAATCTAAAACCCAGGCCCTAAACTAACTCTGGTCAGGTTCCAAAACCATTCTGTTCACCCATTTGTAAAATGAGCCCTGCTTTGCCTTTTCTAGTCTAAGTGGAGTAAAGATCTTGCCAAAATAATTTGGTGGCACTCAAGTATTAGTGCCAATGGTCCAATCCTGTGTAAAATATCTGTGGGATCAGGGCCTTTAAGAAGTTCACAATATTCCAGGTATAAGAAAGTAGTGGATAAACTGTGAAATGTATTGGTGTACACTATAGATACATTTTTATAGGTGCTGTTTGGCTGTTACTTAGCAATGAGCAGCCTGATTTTGTTAACCAAGTATGTATCCGCTGTAATTTTCCCTAATAGTTTTGATCTTTGCCTCTTATTCCAAACCATGAAACCAAAGCCTTTTCTTTGAAAACGTATGTGATAGCCCAAAACTCAAATATATAAGCATCCTTTAATGCAAAGATGCCCATCCTAGTTTAGGTAACAAACGTAAACTCATGCCCTGGCCCACATCCCCTTTACTCCAATGCTTGCCCAGTATGTCTCTCCTCTTCCACACCCTTCAAGTCCAAAATGGAAGCCGTGCTTATCTCCACTATGTACCTTTGTCCATGGTAGCTCAGTGACTTGACACTGGCTTTCAGAATGTATCCAGGCAACATCAAGGGCCACCTTACATAACTTTCTGAAGATTGGTTCAGCATGGCTGCCTGGCATCATTACAAGGCCACACAGAAGTATGGTGGATTAATCCATGGGAAAGTAATGGTTCAATGTGTTTTTTCTTTCTTTGAAAGAGACACATAGATTGAATACTGGAGGATCCAGAATGCAGAAATTTGAATGTCCTTTCTGGCTTTGCTGCAGCTCCACAATGCTTTGTCTCTGTGCCCACCTCCTTCCTGGCTTGTAGCCTTCCGCAATAACGCAGACCATGTTCCAGTCACATCTTGCCTCCACTATCAGGCCTTCATGAATGAAGAATACAGTCACTAAGCAAGCCTGTCTTGTTGCAGATCTTTTGTTGTAGGCAGCAAAAAGTTCAAAGCAACATAACTTCAGAGAGAAGAACCCATCTAGTAACCTGCCTAGTGGAATGCCATACTCAAAGCACCAGTACTTCTGCTTTCTTCTTTATCAGAGGATCCTCTCACCTGTTCACACAGCAGTGTCTTGGAAAGCTTTGTAGTTCTCGGCTCTTCGGAGCTCAGATCAAGTGTAAGTAATCTCTCGGCCTATCAAAGGGTATGATCAAGTGTTTTGATGTGTTTGGTCTTTTGGCCCCGAGATGAAAACCTTGTCTGTGTCCCTTGGACCGTGAAGTACAAACCTTTATTACTGCTTATATTCTACTTATACTCTATGATGTGCAATCATCTGCCTCTCTAAAATGACCATAATTCCTAATGTCATTGGAACTTTTCAATGAAGAACAGTACTGATGGGATTGACTAGACCTAAAAATGCATATGCATCATGTATATTAACAAAGGACTTTTATGTTGTTCATGTAAATAAACTACTAATCTAGAAAATAGTGTTAGCCCATGGCTAGACATCTGAATCTTAAGTGCGGACTTTTTCTTTCAGTCTCTTCCACCCTCTTGTTGATCCCTCCCGAAAGTTGAATACTTTTGAGATGTCTTGCCATCATTAAAAATTCTTCTCTTCTCCCATACAACTCTTTCATACTTTATCCAGGAGTAGACTGCTGTCTCCACAAGTCCAGGAAGCCTGACTTTCCTGTATGAAGCAAGCATTAAAGTGCTGCAGTTTTGTAGTATTCTGGGACCACTAATACTTAAGCCCTGCATAATGGTTTACCTTCTAACCTCCTGTTTACAATTGCTCAGACTTTCCAGAAACTCTCACTTTTCTGGCTGATGGTTCCCATGCTCAGACTCTGCTTGTCGGGGAAGTGTGTGTGTGTGTGTGTGTGTGTGAGAGAGAGAGTTCCATAGCTGAAACAGCTGTGCTTGAATGTTGAAATTTAGCATGGACATAACTGTAATAGGGGAGAAGTGCCTTTAAGTACGCTAGGTAAAATGGTCTTTGATGTGGATACGTTATGCTGTAGCTCAACAAGAAGTTCTAGACATGATGCAGGAATCACTTGGTGAAATTCTATGGCCTATGTTAGGTAGGTCAGACTAGATGATCATAATGATCCTTTCTTGGCTTAAAAATCTGTGACTCTGAGCCATTCCACTGCGGTTTATTGTACAACGTTTATGCTCACTCTTAGAGTGCAGCTAAGGAAGAATATTCAATGCACATGTGACTATTAGGGTTGCCAATTTTCTAATCTCAGAAAACCAAACACCCTTACCCCGCCTCCTGCCCCGCACCTTCTCTGAGGTGCCCCGCTCACTCCATCCCTCATCCTCCATTGCTTGCTCTCCCACACCCTTGCTCACTTGCTCATTTTACCAGGCTGGGGAAGAGGGTTGGGGTGCAGGAGGGGGCTCCAGGATGGGGCAGGGGGTTAGGGTGCAGGAGGGGGTGCGGGCTCCAGCTGGGAGTGTGGGCTCTGAGGTGGAGCTGGGGATGAGGGGTTTGGGTGCAGGAAGGGGCTCAGGGCTTGGGCAGGGGGTTGAGGTGTGGGAAGGGGTGAGGGGTGCAGGCTCTGGGCGGCGCTTATGTCAGGCAGGTCCCAGAAGTGGTGACATGTCCCTCAGGCTCCTACGGGGAGGGGCAGCCATAGGGGCTCTGCGCGCTGCCCCTGCAGATCACATTGGTCACGGATCCTGGCCAATGGGAGCTGCGGAGCTGGTGCTTCAGGCTGCCAACCAAACTTCTAATGACCCGGTCAGTGGAGCTAACTTTTCGACTGGGTGTTCCGGTCAAAAAACAGACACCTGGCAACCTAGTGACTAACTTATCTGTTGGGTACAAAGGGGACTGAAAGCATGCATGGGCTGAGTAGGGTTGTGAGCTTTCTAATCGCACAAAACCAAACACCCTTGCCCTGCCCTGCCCCTTCCTTGAGGCCCCGTCCCTGCCCTGCACCTTCTACGAGGCCCCACCCCGCATTCACTCCATTTATCCTTTCTCTATCACTTGCTCTTCCCCCACCATCACTCGGGTGAGGGCTCCGGCTGTGGGTTGGGGTCTGGGATGGGGCCAGAAATTAGGGGTTCAGGGTGTGGAAGGGCTCAGGGCTGGGGGAGGGGGTACAGGCTCCATCTGGGGGTGTGGGCTCCGGGGTGGAGCTGGGGATGAGGGGTTTGGGGTGCAGGAGGGGCTCAGGGCTGGGGCAGGAGGTTGGGGTACAGGAGGGGGTGAGGGATGTGGGCTCTGGCCGGGCGGCGTTTACCTCAAGCGGCTCCTGGAAGCGGCCAGCATGTCCGGCTCCTAGGAGCAGGGGTGGCCAGGTGACTCTGCGTGCTGCCTGCGCCTACAGGCACCATCCCCACCGATACCATTGGCCCCAGTTCCTGTCCAATGGGAGCTGCAGAGCTAGCACTTTGGGTGGAGGCCGTGCATGGAACCCCCATGGCTGCACGTGTTCCTAAGAGCCAGACGTGCCGGCTGCTTCCAGGGGCCGCACAGAACCAGGGCAGGCAGGGAGCTTGCCTTAGCCCCGCTGTGCCGCCGACTGGACTTTTATAGTCACCAGAGTCCCTTTTCGACTGGGTGTTCCGGTTGAAAACCAGATGCCTGGCAACCCTAAGGCTGAGTCAAAGACTCTGACCAGGCCTTTGTCCTCAGTACCTGTAAATCTCAAATTGTAAAGGAGTTAGGTAAGGCTACTGCATACATTTCAGGTGCACCAGAGGGAGCTTTGCAGCTGAGGAAGGTATATTCTGCTTTTATTCTGTGGATGACTTAAAATGCATGGATTTTTTTTTTAACTTGTAAAATATCAGTAATTGTAACAAGTTGTGAGAATTTATGAAGTAGTGAAGATTAAGACCTGAGTTCTGCACGTTGCTTTGTGAGGGACCCAAGGGAGCCTTGTTGAAGTCAGTAGGGCACCTCGTGGATGCAGGGGTCTGCCTAAAGCAGAACAGCAGGATCAGTACCAAGGTTTTTCTTGTTGCTTTTTTATTAAACCTTGGAAGTTCTGTACAAAATTGTTGTATGGTTGCTAAACCCTCAAGTTAGGAAATGCTCCAGCAACTTTAATTTTAGCAACTACAACTCAATCTCCTTGTTCCTAGATGAGGAGAAGTACATAGTAAACTGTATTTACTTAATATTAATACATAAGAGATGTACTATAGAATATTGTGCAAAATTGCAGGCATATATAGGTCAGTTAAATTTTTAGGTAAATTAGCTTTGTAGTTAACTGTGTAAGCTCCTGAACTGTACTTAAGGAAGGTTGTACTGCTAGATAACCAGTAAATGTGTTGTATGTGAGTGTTAAAAAGTTTCATAATATGCACAAAGGGACAAAGTTTAAAATTTCACATGAACCCGTGGCTGTAGCATATCATGACTTCTGACGACATAGCTTTATAACCATAATGTTTCATTAACACAGATTTTTATATGGAATGCTAGATACTTTATTAGTCTGTTGGTTAGATAATTTTTTTTAAGGTTTTGTCATTTAAAAGATTGCATAGTGAGAAGGTTGAAAGGGTTGCTGATGAAAGGAGGAAACCAAAATTGCACAAGTATGAGTGTCTCTGTCATTCTGGTAATGACTTTGCAAGAAAAAGAGCCTTTTGCCCTCCTATATAATGAGGAACTGACCCAGTGTAGAATTTATTTTAAGAAAGTCCCTGTAATTGTAACTGTTGTGATATCTCCCCTACCAACATTAAGATGTGCATGTTAAATATATATAATAATCCATCTCTATGGAAATATAGTATCATATAGAATCAGATTCTAATCACAGTTACACTGGTCTAAATCCAGAGTAATTCCAGTGAATCAGTTGACTTGAGTGAAATGACTCTAGTATTAATCCAGGAAAAGTGCCATCAAAATCTAAGTATTACTTATTTTTCTAAATCCAGAATCCCAAATTGCAATGTCTGAGCCGTATCTTAACATGATCTTCAGTGAAGTTACATATGATGTTTGTAATGCTCCCACAATGTTTTTAGTTCAGATATTCTTTCTTTATATATATTTACCCCCATCTTACAGTTGAGTTATTGACACATTCCTTGAATTAAATTATCTTTTTTTCTGTGAGGGGATGATATGAATCATTAGTATTCAATAATTTTGAGGTTTTTGTAAGGTTTGAAAATAGTACTGGAAAAAAGTATGGTTGGTTTATGTGCTGCTCCTCCTGGAGACGACATGATACACCTCTGATTTTTATAATGGAAATGAAAATTCTCTTTGGACCATATGGAAGCTCAAAAGCTTGTTTTGTGAGGAAACTCCTAAAAATGTGAGCTGTAAATGACTAACAATAGCCATTTCCTGTTGTTGAATTGGGTCACTGAATTATTTTTTTATTCTTATTAACTATTCCAGTTAAAACGTGGTAACACAAAACGAGTGATAGATGCAGTTTGATATGTTCATGTGATAACATTTTGAGAAATATAGAATACACTAACTTTCTTCTTCTTCTTATATGCAGGCAGAAATTGTCAAGAGGCTGAATGCTATATGTGCACAAGTTATCCCCTTCTTATCCCAAGAGGTAAGGTGGTAGTTTGCAGGTACTGGCCTTAAAAGATGCTCTGTTGTTGTTGTTACAAAAGTGGAGCTTTGTAATGATCTCTCTGGCTTTGTAAAACTCATGGTGACTATATTTCATTTTCCAAGGTGCTGTTCCAACGTCAATGTCTTAAGTTATATTCTACTGAATTTTTAATAAGTGCATTTATATAATAGATCACGTTCTAATGTGCTAAGCAAAATTTAGTTGTTTAAAATATTTTGCTGTCAAGTACAATGTAGTGCTGCTCAGAATAATGACTTTGTCAAACTGGCTTCTAATAGGATAGATTGAAAAATTGCTAGAAATACATGATTTGTGCTACATTCTTGACAATGGGCATTAAAAGTAGGCAGAAATGTATGTAGGGCTATCAAATGGTGATGCTCTAGATAGTAAACATACTAATGAAGCTTTTGTCTGTTGTATTCTTCCTCTTTTATGTCTTCTGTGTGTTTGAGGAAAATACACTGAAGATTAACTCTCTGTAAGCACTGACCTCAAAATTATGATTCAGTCTCATGAGCTTGAGTGCATTGCAGATGCCTTCTGAGAGACACAGGGAACTTGAGGGAAAGGTGTGGTGCTGGCTGGAGGAACCTTGCTACCATTGGCTTGTGTGGGATAAAATGAGAGTGTGGTTCGTGAAAGGAGAATGTAAGTGTATAGTGGCTTTAAAAAAAGGTTTTGTTTTTGTTTTTTGTGCAGGGGCAGGATTTGGACATGGGAGGCCATTGGAAGTAGGCTGGCTTGATGCTGTATAATTTAGGAATTCATTTCAGTAAAATCAGTGGTGGGAAGTCAGAGCTTACAGCGGTGTTTCTTTGTAGTGCAGCTGCAAAGCATTGTATTGCAGTCTGAGAATGTACTACAATTCTTTCTCCCACCCTTTCAGTTGTTCCACAAAGTGTCATTGCTTTTCAAGAGAGCTGTTCATCCTTCTGCCTGCTGGAGGGTGTGTGTGTGTGTGTGTGTGTGTGTGTGTGGCCTATAAAGTTGTGTTTATGAGGGCTCAATGTTGTAGTGAGTTACTGCACAAACCCTTCTCTGCTGCCACTGGGGGCCTGAATTCAAGTCCTGCCTTGAGTCACAAATGAAAATTAGTTTAATCCTTGTACTCATTTGTTAATGCTACAGAAACACTGCACATTTGGAAATTGCTCTATTTAGGAGTTACACAGGGTTTGAATAGAGAGATAGGATTGAGATGTATTGGCTTTTATTTCGGAAAGCTGTCACTTTACCTATTCCTGATTCGAGCCAGTGCTATTGGTCCCTTTGCTCTATGCATACTAAACTGACAAAAGTTTAAAAGACAGGTGGGGGAGAGTATTTGGCAAGCAGAGCTGTGATCTGAGCAAAAAATCAGGTCCAAATGCAGTACGAAGTGGCATTTTGCCTTAGGTAGGAATAGTGTGGTCCTGCATTCAGAGATCTTGCTTTATTATTATTATTATTTTATTTATTTTCTGTGGTTGCAGTTTTAGAACTTTCCATTGAAGTCCTAAAGAAATCCTTGTTTTAATACATAAATTAGCCAAATGGTTCAGCTGTACCTTTCTCCGTTCTCCCTTTTCACACGCACAAAATGAAAACTTATTAATTAGAAAAAATATATGTGGTTTGTTGGTGATATTTGAGGTTTTTGCCGTCCTTTTGTTCATCTTAGGCTTAACCCTTTTTATGTGTTCATGTGAAAAAAGGGGTAAAGTTTTGGGGTTTGTGTGTAAGTGGTGGTGCCCCAGTCAGTTCAACACAGATTTCTTCTCTCCTACTGCTCCACATATATCATGCTCACCTTACTCCACAATCAATCTGCTGAAAGCTTGCACTACTGATGCATTTTAAGTGATGCTCTGGAGGGAGGAGGAATCTTGAAGGATGCATTGTTGCCTTTTTCTGCAGGCAGGGAGAATAATCTGTGTGGGATGCATAAGCAGAAATTGGGGAGCTGTGCTAGGACTCTTACTTTTAACTATAGTGTAGAGGACTATCTACCAACTTTCTAGGCCATGTCTGCATCACAAATTTTGGTCAACGCAAATTAAGTTAGCAAAAAGCCACCAAAGTTAGTTGTGCGCATGCATACCTGGCTCCTTCTGTTCGTGCCGAGGTTGCTCACCAAGAGTGCATAGTGTGGTGCACCATAGGTAGGTGTCCCAGTGTGCAACCCACCATTCTCCAGTGTGCTGTCTTTTGGGAAACTTTGGCAGTGCATGGTGAGGGAGAAATGAGCCATACAGGGGTGACTAGGAGCAAGGGGTCAACTTCCCAGCGTGCAACTGTCTCGATCCCATAATGTCGTCTTTTGCACCTTTTTAAAAAAATCCCACAAACCCACATGGCCCTTCTTGCTGTTCACCATCTCTGACTGGAGTATGCACAAGTCTGCATGAATGTCGTAAGTGTTGCAAGCACAGGACACACGATCCTCTGGTATTTGCAGAGCCATCAGAGGAACCAAATCAGCAAGGAACATGATTTCTTGGAGGACAGATTGCTGTGGGACAGAGAGAGAACGAATTCAAAGTTTTTAGTGGCATTCACAGAGCAGCTGCAGATGGTGGAGCACCGCTTTGGGCACTGAGAAATAAGCACTGACTGGAGGGATTGCATTGTAACGCAGGCATGGGATGAGAAGCCATGGCCGCAGAATTTTCATATGCACAAGGCCATGTTCTTGGATCTGTGGGCCAAACTCACCACATTCCTCCAGCGCAGGGACACCAAAATGAGAGCTGCAAGGACAGTGGAGAATCAAGTGTGATTGAGCTGTGAAATTAGCATTGCTAGAATGCTACCAGTCACTGGGAAATAATTTTGGAGTTGGAAAATCGACTGTGGTGGCCATTGCCATACAAGTGTGCAGGGTATTAGTCATGTCCTGCTATGCAGGAAATCTTGGCAATGTGCAGGATATAATGGATGGATTTGCAGCAATGGGGTTCCCGCAGTGTGGTGGGGTGAGAGATGGCTCACAAATTCCTATTTTGGCACCAGAGCACCTTGCCACAGAGTACATCAACAGTAAGGGCTTTTTTATGGTGATGAAAGCATTGGTTGATCATTTGGGACACTTCACCGACTTCGATGTTGGCTGGTCAAGAAGGCGCATAACACTCACATCTTTAAGAATACAGGACTGTTGAGAGAGCTACAAGCAAGGACTATTTTCCCCAGAGCAGCGGATTACCATTAGTGATGTTGAAATTCCAATAGTGATTCTGGGGGACTGTTGGCAGGTGGGGTACAGGGCCAATCCTGTCTGCACTGCCTGGTGAGTGACAAACGCTCGCATTGCCTGAGGGTGAACATCAGGCATCCGGGGTTAGGAGAACTTGGGCCCTCCCTGCTCCACCAGATTCCAACCCAGGGCTCATTGAGGCAGTAATTCGGGGTCCATTCTGGAGTCTGTGCTCTGGAGGGTCTTCCTCTCTCAGCCATGGCTCATTGTTGCCAATCTCTGCAATTGAAAGGCCTGTGGCAGTTTAGCGTTGAGGACCAGGCCCAACCACGTGAGGCTTCGGTGGCTTCTTGACAGGAACTTGCAACACACAACTGCTCTCCTGCTCCAATTACCCAGACTGAACTAAACTGCTCTCTTTTGAGCTCAGTGAGCATGTGAGCATGCCCAGCAGGGGCAGTTGGGCAGGGTTTTCTGGGCCTAGAGCGGCTACTTAACCTTTACTTCCCTAGTGTTGGGTTCATGCACCCCATCACAGGGATCCAGCCTATCTCTTGCTCCTCATGAAGCTGTACACAGGCCAAAGAAAGATTCAACTACTGGGTCAGCGGATGCAGAATGACAGTGGAATGCACTTTTGGTAGATTGAAGTGGGGCTGGCGCTCTTTGCTAACAAGATTGGATCTCAGTGGAAAAAAACATCCCAATGGTTATATAGCTGTCTGCTGTGTCCTGCATAATATCTGTGAATCAGAGGGGGGAAAGTTGCCACCAGGGTGGAAGGCAGAGGTGGAGTGGCTGTCTCCTGAGTTTGAACAGCCAGCCACGAGTGGTATTAGAAGCGCTCAACATGAAGTTGTATGGCTCAGGGTAGCTTTGAAAAAGCACTTCAACAGTGAGCCAAGTAATGCATTATGGAATACTGTGCTTTACTTGGCCCGTGTGTTTTAGGACCTGTTAGGAATTGTATGGTGCTTAGTGTACATTTATGAATATAAATCCATCAATTCACCTACTAATTTTGCAGTGCTTGCTTTACTCTTGTTTGTTACTGTCATTGATCCTATGAGTTGTCACACTGTAACAGTAACAGTGGGTGCTTTCAAAACTGCTAAGAACTCTGCAGCTAATGTTGTGAAGCAATAAAGATGAATTATTTTTCAAATAGAATTTTATTCTGTAACAATCAGTGCAAAGAAAAGTATGTGCAATTTAAAAGCAAATACATTAAAAATTTAATAAATTAATGGAATAGAACTTAACAAAGGGAAGGAACATTCATGTCCATTTTTCCTACACATACAGTGGCCTGTGGAAGCTGTGGTTGTTCTTAATATCCCCTGGTGTAGAGTGGCAGGGGTGGGGATGTGGCCCTTGATACCACATGGAATGTTCGGGGGAGTGTAGGAAGGTGCTGTAATGAAGTTCTCCATGGACTGCAAATGGAGGCAAGCCCATGATAGTTGAACCTGTAGGTCCATAAGAGTCTGTAGCATCTGCCAGAGAAGCTCCATTATGTCCTGGTGAATCTCCTTCTCTTCCTGCCGGGACTCCTCAGCTGCCTCTTGTCCACTCTTTCCTTCTCCAGGCTGTCTGCAGTGTTCACCCTCTAGCCCCTTTGCTCACAGTCTGATGCAGCACTGGCTTGCAGGATTTCATTGAACATGTCATCTGAGTCCTCTTCTTCTTTCTCCTCCTTCTCTGGCTCAGGCATTCCAAGGGCGTAGAGGGGGAACCCCTCAAGGCTGTAATGGCAGCAGCTGCAGGTAAAACACAGAGGTACCATTGTCCATATAGTCACAACAGAAAGTGAAAGTTAAGACTCCGAATTCCCTTCCCTTGCTCCCCTGAGGTTTTAAACAAGACTGTGGGGAGTATAGCCTGCCAGATTTGAAGGAAATGGGGAGGGAGTTTCTTGCATGAAACTGAGTAAAGGGCAATGGCTCTGAATACTGGCACCGTTTTCTTCAGGTGTTGGTGATCTTAGCTGATATCTCACTCTTGAGGAAACAAAGGCACAGAGTGCATAGCTGCTGCTGGTATCCCAAAGCCACCCGGGCCCGTACGTACTAGTTTGTGTTCTGTAGTGGTGCCTGCCAAAGTTATTGTCAAATGGTGTGGGGAAAGCATCCTACCGTGGAGGAAGAAATAAGTCTGCCATTCCTAGAAATCTTTGGGAGAGGATTGCAGAGTACCTCCATTAGAGTTTCATGGAGATCTCTGAGGAGGAGTCAAAGGATGTTTCTGTGTACATAAACTGCTCTGCGTGGCTCCCCTTCCTGCAGGGGAATGAAAAGGAGATAATGCTACCTCACACTGACTGGACTGTGATGGAGTCTCAAAGAGGTCCTGGCTTGCAGCATAGCTGGACTCTCTGGTCGCATGTCCCCCATCTTCCTTCTTCGCCTCTTCCTGAGTCTCACTTTTCATGCCTGGGACTTAGGTTCCTCAGAGGAACCTGTGGTTGTCTGTGGGGTGGTGATGGCTTCTCTGTCATGTATGGTATGCAGCTCTTTGTAAAAGTGGCAGGTCTGCACCTCAGCACCTGATTGACTGTTGGTCTCCCTGGACTAATGATATGCCTGGTGCAGTTGATGGCCCCTGTCATACCCCTTCCCCTGTGCAATCTTCTCATAGATGTCCATGTCTCTGTGGCAGGTCCATAACTGTGCTTGCACAGCCTCTTCTCTCCTCAGGCCCAGGAGATCCAGTATCTTCTGTTTACTGCAAGCCAGAGCGCTTCTGGAGGATGTAGCCTGCTTGGCAGCTGGGCAGTTGCACACAACAAGGGAGAGCTGCTAGGTTTGCTTGCCAAGCTGGACAGTCAGAAAAAGGCATGCAAAAAATTTGTGGGATTTTGAAGGGCAGGGAGACCTTCTGGTCTCCATGACTCCTGGGCCACGGAGATGACAATTGTGACCAAAGCAGTCAGTATAGGGCATTGTGGGACAGCAGCTGGAGGACTGTGAGGCTCCATGTTCATAATGCTGTGTCTACACTTGTGCTGCATTGACCTCAATACGTCGACCAGGGCTCAACACCGCATGGGAAGATGGGGAGAGGGTGCTTATATCGATGGAAAACCAACTTAAGTGTAGACACCTTATCATTAGATCTACGCCAGGCAGCTAACATTGACCTAACTTTGTAGTGTAGACCAGGCGCTGGCTGTGGGGAGCAATTTTTCAATGCATGATCAAGGCTGTCTTCACTAGCAACTTATGTCGGTATATCTGTCACTCAGGGGTGTGGAAAATCCACAACCCTGAACGATGCAGTTATACTGGCCTGATTACCAGTGTAGACAGTGCTACGTTGACGGGAGGGATTCCTGCTCTGTTGGATTATCCATCGTGTAGTTAGCGTCTTCAATGAAGCACTACCGCTGCACCTTTTTAAGTGTAGACAAGCCTTTAGAGAAATAATCACACACATGAACTGCACTACCCATTCCCACAGTCATGCTCATTACAAGGAACTTAGATGATAGACAGCTGAATTGATCTAAAGGATATAGTTACAAAAGGACATTGCCCCACTTCTTTTATGGATACAATACTATCTACTAAGTACCTAAGCCCATTGACATCAATGGAAAGACTTCATTGGGCTTTGGATTGGACCCTAAAGTTAAGCATTTTCAGGTCTACAAATAGAATCTTTTATGGTTTCTGTATTTGTCTGTGCCAATTGCCTCCACTTTATAAAATCTTGGCCCATAATGATTTCTTCACCTGCTCACGTCTCATTCTCTCACATTTATCAGCAGTATACCTTCTTATGTGTTCATGTTCCATAGCGTCAAAGCTCTACAGGCTAAAAAGGAAATGAAGAGGTTCAAAAAAAATTCAGAACTTCACCTTTTTTACATGCATTTACAAAGAGCAAAGGGAACATTTCCAAAAAGTCACTGTGCCAATTTGTCTTGCTTGGGGGCAAGTGTAAGCATATGTAATTTTAATGCTTTTAATAGGAATAAAAAAATCTGTCTTAAAAATGCCACTGATTGAACAAAATAAGGTCTTTATGCTGAAGTGGTGAAATTCTAGTAACTGCGTAGCCTCTACCTAATACTAATATCTGTTAAAATCGTGTTATATCGGCACACATAGATGTAGCAGTTTTGAGTGTTTTACTAATTTGGTTTGTAATCTATCTTTTAAAAAAAGGGAGGGGTAATTAAATTCTGTTTTTCATGATCTAGATCAGGGGTTCTCAAATTTCATTGCACCATGATCCCCTTCTGACAACAACAATTTCAACAGGACCCCAGGAGGACTGAAGCCTGAGCCTGCCCAAGCCCTGTCACCCCGGGAGGGGGGAGGGGGGGGCAAAGCCGAAGCCCCACTTCCCCAGGCCAGAGAGGCAAAGCCCAAGGGCTTTAGCCCCAGGCAGGGGGCCTGTAACCTTAGTCCCATTGCCCAGGGCTGAAGCCCTCAGGCTTGGGCTTAGACTTGCTGGGGCCCAGGGCCAATGCCGGCCCTGGCAACCCTGTTAAAATGGGGTTGCGACCCACTTTGGGGTCCTGACCCACAGTTTGAGAACTGCTGATCTAGATTAATATAGAATTGAAATATATTGTGCTTATGCTGTTTACGCATTTTGCTTACAGTATAATTGTTGAATAGTAGCTTAAAAATGTGACCAGTCACTTTAGTGTTGTGCCTGGGGGGAAAATGAACAAAATACAGTGGTTACATGCACTGATGGCATTTTTATTGCCTCATAATAGCACCAGGTTAATTTATCTTCTTTCTTGTTAGCTTCATAAGGAATCAGTGGTTTGTAGTAACTCAGTTTGATGCAAGAGATTATGATCAAAATCGTCAGATCGCTTGATAAAGATGCATTGTAGAAGTGTGGAATGATTTAAATTAAAGCGACTTAAATCATTAATTTTAATCATGATTTAAATCAACAAGCAGGAAACCTTGATTTAAATAATCGATTTTAATTGTTTTGCGTTTGTACTTTTTTAGTGATTTCTCTCCCTCCTCCCCACGAGAGGTTGATTTTTGTTAATTAAAATTGTTGTTAAATAGTTTAATTTAATGGTTAATGGTTGATTAAAACATGTTGATTTGAAACTAAATATAGCCTTTCCACTAAATTTGATATGCTTTTCCTAACCAGGAGGCTATGCTGTATCTATAAACATTTATTTAAGCACTTATGTAGCTTAATTTATATTTATTGATTTTTAATTTTTACATTTTGTGTTAGAAAATAGTGAATGATGCGTTTATTTACTAGATGACTTTTTTTTTACATGTGATTTTTTTTCAAGCTCTATTTGGATGGAAATTCAGATTCAATGACAAATGCACAACAACAGTATTTTAAATTTATTTTTGTTAAATAATACTACTTTCAAACTACTGTATGCACAAGGAAAAGCATTTATCAAAAGGTTTATCAAAACCTGTTTTGCCATTAAAACTGATTAACAAAGAATGTATTATCTATAGTTAGTGAATTGAACAGATTGTTTGTTTCCGGTTTCCATGCCCTATAATATTTTCGAACTAGTAGATCTCATCCTCTCTCACCTAGATTTTATTCATAGATAGGAAGAGGAAAACAAGCTTTCCTGCTTTTTCAGCTCCCAATTGGTTTCTTAACTTTGAATGTACTAGCTATTGAACTGAAATGAAGAAAATATTCTCTCTCTACTTGCAAAAGAGGCCACTGTTGTCAAAAGCTGGTTTAGCAAATCAACAAATTCTGGTTTGAGGTGCTTAGCCAGTCACTTCCACCAGTTCAGTGGTCTAACTTTCTTTAAAATTTGGCAACAAACCTGTATTGCTTAATATTTTTTTCTACTTAAGTTAATAGGTTATAATAAGTTTGACTTAATTTTAACTAGGGCTGTCAAACGATTAAAAATTAATTGTTAGTAATCACAGTTTTTTAATCACACTGTTAAACAGTATTAGAATACCATTTATTAATTTTTTTTTAAATATTTTTTCAAATATAGGCTCTGGGCTTCACCCCTGTTTCTGCCATCTTGGTATTAGGCATTTATATTAGCAAATGCTGCATGGATTGCTAGTATTTTGTCTAGCCATTCTATGGTGTGTGTGCTGTACCTTCCTTGTAAATCTGTCTCTGCCCTTTGGCTCAGGATTAATATCCCTTGTGCTGTCTGTACAGCTGATATGTATAGTGAAACTACCTAAATTCTGATGTTCTGGTCTGCAACTCCTTTGAACACATAGTGCACAAAAACAGAACAGAGCAGCTGGGCTCTGCAGAGTGAAGAGTTCAGCACGTTTTGCTCTAGATTAATTAAATGCATCTGTTTACCAGTGCTGGAGTGGAGGATGAAATTAGGCCTTGTACACACTAGCCTGTTTTGGAGGATCTCTCACTGTTTCATTACCACTAGTGTAGCTCCCCTGGTGGTGGGAGCGAGACATAGTAGATGGAGCACGGGCATTTTTACCACTACGCCATGTTTGACTCCCTCTGTTCAGGGTAATCAGCATGGTGGTAGCAATGGTACGGTATGGTATGGTCTCTGTTGTTACTACCACTGGTGGTTGTGCGATGGTGGGTAGTATAGACACAGCTCAGTAGAGGCAACAAGAGAGGGTGATGAGAAGAGACAGGGATAAATAGAAAAAGGAATAATGATACTAGTCTGATTTACAGGCGTGGTAGGAGAATGGATTCCTTGGCCTGGCCTGTTAATCCAATATGAAACACACAGGGTAGTGTAGAGAGAACTCTTTTTGAAGAAAAGAACTGATTATTATAATTGGAAGAAAGTCTGTTCTTTATTTGCTTGTGTACAAGAAGAAATGTTGGTTTAAAGAAGTATATTGAGAGTTACATCTCCTGTTAAGTTTTTTCCCCGCCTTAAAACTAGTACTTAAATGTGCTTTACTATAGTATTGGTGAGGAGGATTTTGCCTCTTGCCAGAGTTGTTTGGAAATCTGTTGTTGTTGTTTGTTGTTTTTCTATATTTTTTCAATGCTTTAGAAATAATTGTTACCTCAAAATTATTGGACTCTAATGAAAAGAAATACAGCACCACTTGGAGCAAGAGAATATTCACAGACCAAAAACCTTTAAGTGAGGGTTAAAATGAACATTATACTTCAGAAAACAAAATGCTCAAAAGTAAAAAAATATAAAATCCAAGGGTCAGAGTCTCAGTGTGGAAAGAACAGCCTAGGGGAGGAACAAGGAAGCCAAAATGGCCTTAAGCCCCCTTTGTGCCTTTCAAATTCTTCCTCTTAGGGGCTGTTTTTCTGTCCCACTTAAGTCCCCTTTATGTCACCAAAGCTGTTTAAAGGGGACTTGCACAGGATCTTGCTTTTATTTTCTGTGCAGGTATACCCATATAGATTTATTCATGGGTATCCATACAACTAAAACTTATGCAGGATCTACCCCAAGATTCCTACATCAACCTTAATTCTGCACCACATCCCTACTGTAACGTAAACATCCTTTCTACCACTTTCCATGGTATTCTCTCTTTAATACTGATCAAACTCTCTCTTCCTCCAAAACTCTTAATAAACAGTTGCATTTGGGATTGACGTGTGACTCTCTGCTAGAAACTACATCTGGGTGAGAGCTGATTGGGATGGGGGAGAGGAGGTGAATTTGCAAAAAAAAAAAAAAAGAATATTTTTCCTTAAAAAATTAAATGTGTATATGTAAACCTAAATTCATTGAACTCTCTCAAAATTTCAGACAGCTGTGCCTAGAGTCCTAGGGCCGGATTTTCTTGCATTCCAGCCTCTGTGCACAGCTGTTGTGGCACAAACGGGTAGGAAAACATCTGGATCGGGCCAGCTGAGACTTGCCGCTGGTGATGGGGCACTTTTAGCTGTTCTAGAACCAGTATATTTGGCTCCTGAACCAACTGTTTCTCCAAACCCCAATATAGGCACGTGTTGTTGTTTGGAGGGGGGTGGGAGGCGGAGGTGCAGTCTGCACCCTGGCTATCTGCAGCCTGCATACGCTTGGTATGCAAATTGGTCCTAAAAATCATGACAACTAATAGGCTCCTGACACACCACATCTCCTGCAGTGTGCTGAACCAAATTGCACATCAGAAAATCTGGATCTTAGTTTTGAAATATAGTTCAGAGCCGATATCTCAAAGTCTCCTGTTCCACTACAGCATAAAGACACTATTATACCTGGTGCATCCTTGTGATGTGAGGTCTTGCCTATACTATACTCAGTTCAGCCTCTGGCTATAGATCAGAGAACAATACACTCCCCATCAAGGCCTCAGATCTGGCTGAACCCTCTTCTGCGCAAATGCAGAGACGTCAACAGGTAGCCTATACTGTGGAAACCATAATCTCCAGAGTATGTGCATGTGTTTTTTTTTTTTTTTGTTTTGTTTTGTTTTTTGTTTTTTCCCCCCTGGTATGGCGTTCATTTCTGTAGTCTCATCAGCACAGTGCAGCTCCAGCTAGGCTCGGCTACTGAAATATGGATCTGAGTGCAGGATTGGGACCTGATTCTGTTTTAAATGAATGTTTTCAAATAAATATCCCATAAAACTTTCAGGATGTAGCCATCCTAACTGATAACAGAAGTAAAGCATCACTCAAAGAAAGATAATATAACAGCTGAAGCTTCTAAATTGTGTTGTTCATTAGACCGTTTTTGATGGAACTGTTTAAACTATTAAAACTTACACTTTTAGGGACTGAAATAATTAACTTTCACATTTTTGACAGAAGTGAGAATGGAATTTTGAATTTCCTTCCCATGGTTGAATTGCTCTGAAATGTACCAAGAAAGGGAATCTGCTTTTCCTGTGATGAGGAAGCAGTGTGACTACTGAAATGCATTCCTTTCCTTTTCAGTACATATCTTTTATTTAACAAGATTCTGTTGTAAGGAAAAGGTCCTGGGTTTTAGGATGGAGCATATTTTTCAACAGAAGAACACATTGCCCTGATGAATAAAAGAAAGGCAGGTCTTGGAGCAGTTCACTTTGGCAAACGGGACTATGGTACATGTCTAGGCAGGTAGTTACTTAGATAAAATTCTCCCTTCTACCTTCTTTCACACATCCACACAGCAGTTTACTGTTTACTCACAGAAACATTATTTCAAGCCCTGCATGTGGTTGAAGGGTTAGAAAAAAGAAAGGGAGGGGGAAAAAAGGAAAATCTGTGCTTAATTGACTAGAAAGCAAATAATTTTATTTTGTTTCTGATCTTCATTTATAGCACCAGCAACAAGTGGTGCAGGCTGTGGAACGTGCCAAGCAAGTGACCATGGCAGAACTGAACGCAATCATTGGGGTATGTGGTCTTTCCATTTTAGCTCTAATAGTGTTTGTAATTAGCTCTCTTTCTTTATTTAAAAAATAAAAATTTAAAAACTTGCTCCATCAACTGAGCAAAAGTTGTGGACAGCAGTGAAGTTAAGTAGTCTGACTTAATCTGCATAAAAACTGATTGCTACATAAAAACTTTTATTGAACCGTGGCCATAAGGTGAATAATGTAACTGTTTTATCCATCCCTCTGGGAATCACCTTTTTTTTTCTTTTAGTTTTTTGTTTGTTTGTTTTTAAGTAAAACTTAACCTTTTTTTCATTTGCTTAGTGCTGTTCAGTCTGCCTCTGTAACTACCTTATAGGTAGCATTTGATTTGCACTGCTACTGAATAAAGGTTCCCCCCCACCCCCCCGTCTATGCGCCTGATGGCCCAAAATAGTGAGTATCCACTTCGTAGTTCACTTTTTAAAAATAAAAAATCTCTCTTTCCCCCTCCCCCCCAAATCTACAGGTAAATGACAATTCTCAAAGGAATTCTCAAATTCTCCCATTTGCCTGAAAAATACAGGGCCCCTCTTCTGAAAACACTTTTGCCAACAGTATAGCATAGTGTAGAAGTCCTGCAAGGTTTTAGGAGTTTGGGCAGCCATAATGTTTACATCTTATGACTCAAGAGGAAAGGAAAAACAATTAAATATTGGCTGTTCATATTGCATAAAATAAAGGTGAGAAATCATAGCTTAATAGCACATTATTCACATCTATAATTATGCAGCTGGTGCAAGCAGTTGTTTAAGATATTCTAATGAAGATTCTACAACTGTACTTTCCTTATTCTACCCCCTCCAAAATGCTTTTTCTTTTGTGTATAGATTATACATAAGTCTTTCCTTTTTTTTATTCAGTGTATCAAATACACTTTGAAATGCTAATTATTCCATTTACTTTCATTAAAATTCAAATTGCTGAGTGAAGATGTGGCTAAGGGTCGCCAAATAATCAATCTGAAGTGAAGATATTGCTTCAATTATGCCTCTGTCTTTTAACAAGGAAATCGGGACTCTCTGATCATTGCTGATAGTAGTGTAGAGCAGTTGTCTGATTGTAGCTTGTTTTTAATAGTCTGTTTCTAACTCTATTTTGTATCCCTCTGACCACAAGAATACTGGTAGTCAATTAGAAGATATAAATGGAAAAGAGTAACCTTTATTTCCTGTGAAGTGCCCCTTGGAAAGAAGGGGATGAATCAGAGCGAGTCGTGTAGACTCATGAATAACATTTGTTGTATGTCTTTTACGCTCCAGTAGGGAGAGTGGGAGATGAATAATTTCCCAATTAGTTTTCATTACCTAACCAAAATACTGCCTACTATTAACATTCTTTGCATAAAGTAAGTTGCAAAAGATTTTTTTTAAAGGTAGATGTGTATGTGCTGCATGTCTCTGTGCATTGAATTTTGTGTGTGTGTGCCTGCATGTATACACATACTTTATTTATAAATTTGTTATTTATATAAAGTGTGTGTGTGTGCCTCAAGGGGTGTGTGTGTGTGTGTGTGTCTCAAGGTGTGTGTGTGTGACTCGATTACATTTCTTGACGAATCTATAATGTTTTCTTTCTACTGGAGAATCAGGTATTAATGTAAAATTTGTGGCATTATTGCAGATTTTGCTTGTTGTTTAAAGTTTATCCTGCTTTCCACGAACCACTAAAACACACACACTAAATATAAAAAAATAGAGTGGATGCTTATTCAAGAGTTTGGTGATCTTCTTTTCTAAAGGACAGAACTAAATTTCCTATTTTGTCCAAGGCTGTCTGATCCTACTTTTTCAGATTGATTGAAATTCTACTTGGCCCAGATTTCATAAAGGCTGTAATTTGTGGCTTGAAGAAGATAACTCCCCATTTACCTTCCCCACAAAAAATAATTTGTACTTACTGTATTTCTTTTGTACACTTTTGATTTGGAAAGATGGGGATATTTTTATGTGGATCTCTCGTAGTTTTTGATAAAACTGTAGTATAACTGACCGAAAAAGTCTTGTTTTGTGGTTTAAATTTTTATATAAAAGGAGTAACCTGATACAATCTGTAGGAGATTTATTAGGAAAACTGATTTAATAGGATAGCAAGTTATCAAATCAGCCTAAGTTTTAGTTATTCCCATGAATAAATCTATATGGGTATACCTGCACAGAAAATAAAAGCAAAATTATAACTGTAGCACTAGCACTAGAAAAACTCTGGTACACTTAAAATGCATACCAATAAAAAGCAAAGTACATAATTAGAACATACAAGGTCTTTTTAAAAAACTCTAATTATGCTCTGTCTTGTGTTAGTTTGCAGTTTGCTATATCTGTCGGAGTTCCTGTTTGTTGTAACATTGTGGTGTTGTTTTTAACAGGATCCACTACTCAGTGGCTGTTTACAATTTTTTTTTAAATGATCTTTTTAAAAACCATTTCGTTCTGAGCTGAAGTTGTACTGGACTTAGAGTTTTTAAAATATAATTGTGGATATCCAGTTTCTGTATAATGCTTACTGTATACTGAGATCCCAGGGCAAAAGCCCTTTTTGGTTTGAATGGTGGACTGTGGTTTAGGATTGCAGAATTGGATCCTATGAGAGTTAAGGATAGCACAAGGAAAAAAATGAATGTGCACAAATTATCTGAGTTTCTCTCTTTGAGCCTCATGTATATATTTTTACATGAATGTATTCGGATTTAATGAAATCTGATGAAGCACCTTTTTAACTTTGCAGTATTATTCTATCTTCATTGGTAAATGAACCAAATCACTGATCCATGCAGTTTAAATGCAAAATACTGAAGTGAGCCTGGAACCTGGAGAGACTGCTTGTTCTCTTGACAATAAGCTAGTTGTGTTTAATGGAATGAAACACGGTTATAATGACTTCTTTCACAGGTCATGTTCAGTTTAAAACTGTTGACAGATTGAAACAAGTTACATTTTTTTTTTTTTTTTAAGAAATGGTGAAGGATTGGGGGAGGACAAAATACCTAGATATCCTAAGTATACCAGAGAAATATTTTAAACTTAAATGAATGCAGACTTTTTAACTCATGTTTGCAATAGGCTATATTGTTGATTAGAGATCTTCTTTTGAGTCAGTTCTCTTGAACAATTTGAACCCTTCCAAGTTCACGCTGTTGGGATAGGAATGTTGTTTCCAGTTGATCTTGTCATGTACCACTGTATTTTTAAATTAGAAATGGCAAGATCATACTGTTGGAGCAACACACATTGTAGTCTTAAATCAGTAATATGATCTAATTAGGAATGATGTTTTCATTTCCTGTATTATTAAACAGTCATCTAACTTCCTTAAAATATTTTTTAATCCATTATTCTGTATAATCAGAACATGCTGTGTGAATGTGGTTGCACTTTAATAAAGGGAAAAGGCACTAATGTGTAATCAGAATAATTTTTTTTCTGTTTGGGTTTCTTTAGTATGCATATTTAAAATTGTATATATGTTCAACTGCACTTGGGTAGTAAGACAGAAATGGAGGATACCGTTCATATGCCTGTTTATCATAGAGAGAGAGAGAAATGTACCAAAACCCAAAAAAAGAACAGGTATGTGATGGTGTTCAAAGAAAAAAGCAGTTTAGCACAAGATATGCTGAACCTCCATTTTTAGCAGTGACATTTTAATGATAGGAAGTCTGCAAAATTATTTGCCATCAATTGTGAAGGCAATAACAAGCCTTGGTGGTTTTTCACACTCTCTGTGTTAAGTGCTTTCAGAATGACAGCGTAAACTGTGTTAGAGAACTCCAAGGAAGTAAAACTGATTAAAATGTTCATGCTTGAATGGTGCTGATGGAATAGTTCATTTGGACTTTCTCTACCTCCTGCAGCTCAAGCTGAAATATTAAAATTCAGTGGATTTAAATCTCTCTCCCCTCAGCTCAGGAAAAAAACATTACATTTTAATAGGTTTTAAACTCATAATTCATTGGCTTGGAGCAGCACTATTAAATCTATTTAAATATTACTTGTATTACTAAGGATATGATTTAAATGATTTTCCCTTTACCAATCTATATGTTTGAGTTTAAAAAAAAAAAAAAGCTTTGGTTTAATTTGTAAGCATTTTGTTTTACTGTGTCAGTTTTATTATCTTCTTTAAAAATAAGATTCTGTTTTTAAAGCAACTGGCAGTTGCTGGAGAAAAGGACCCTTTTTATATTGCGACATGTAATTATCAAGCTATAAAGTTCCCTCTTCAGTACACCAGTTGTCAAAATTTCCATTCCATGTTTTAGACTGAAACACTTGTTTGCTTGAGCTCGGAAGCTGCGTGGTTTTTTTTAAATATATGAGTAGTCCATCAGCCAAACCTCTCATACTTTCACAGCAGAAGTGTGGAACAATGCCTCTTAAGAAAACAATATGTCATCTTTTATGCATTCACAGATATGAGGATCTTAGAAAGCGGTGTGGTGTAGATAAGTGCACACAAGTTCTAATAAAAACTTAGCATCAATGCATGCTATTATTCCCTTGGCGCCAGTGGTCCAGAGCTCCTGCTGCTAAATGCTAATGTGTTTTTGCACTGGTGCTTAACATATAGAGCAATTTCTGACTCCTTGTGCAAAGTCTTCTCTCTGCCTTTCAAATGAGATTACAGTGTAGGTAAGAGTAAGGGCCTGTGGTCTCAACCAGATCCTCAGATGATGTAATCTGGTGTAGCTTTATTGAAGACGCACTGAGGCTCTGGCCCTGGATCTTTAGAAGGGAAGAGGAGCTAGCTTTTCCTGCAGATCTAAACATCTAGATATTGTATCTATTTGTGGGAGGGACAAGCGGAGCTTTAGCTCTGTAAATTGTGGATGTTTTTTAATTTCAGTTTGTTCAGTAAAGTCATCCTTGCCAACTGTGTGTATTCAAAGATGGTAACTTCTGAGAGGAAGGAGGGTGCAGTATAAATTAGTAAATGCACTGTGACCCTTGTGCAACAATGATTTCTCTCTCTGTCTTTTTATTATTGTTTGATCAAAGGCTCTGCCCATATTAAGCAGTGCTTGGAGCTTAAAGGCTGTAAAAACAAATTGGCCACCTGCTGTATACTGTACACAGATTGTGATGGTGGGAAGGCAGAAGAGGAGGTTGGCTCAATGGTGTATCTGTTTTGTGTTGTATTTATTTGCATCTTATGCCCAAGGAAATATTGAAATGCACTGTGTCATATTTAATTACTGTATTCAGTGTTTGTGTATTGAAAGTGCAAGTTGGCTTGGATCAAATGGCTTGCAATTTGTGATGGTATCGAGTGCTTTCAAGTGAATTATTTATCCTTTGAGTTTTGATGATTTAACCTGGTGTAGAAGGCTGTAATTGGTAACTTCTTCTGAATTGTTCATCTAAAAGCTGGATAGGTTGCAGGTAGGGTTGCCAATCCTCCAGGATTGGCCTGGAGTCTCCAGGAATTAAAGATTAACCCTTTAATTAAAGATTATGTTATGTGACGAAATCTTTAGGAATATATCCAACCAAAATTGGCAACCCTAGTCGCAAGTGATGCTGTTCTGGGGGTGGTTGAATTTCTCCCCATACCCACGTGCCAGCTACAGGACCTTATAGCAGTTGAAGCATGATTTAAACAAGTCTCCTCCCCTTCTCAGCACTTGCTGTAATTCAAAAGGGCTGAAAAAATAAGAGAACCTGAGTCCTCTTTGGGGGCTTTTAGGCAGTTAATTTTAATGCAGATATTGTTTGTTTAGTATTTCCTTGCAGGGGTGCTTGAACAATTTATATAGTGGGGGTGCTGAGAGCCATTGAATCAACCTGTAAACCCTGTATACGATGGAAATCACTTCGTCAGGGGGTGTGACAGCACCCCTAGTTCCAGCACCTATGTTTCCTTGACAACTGTTCCCGGTGTATATATTTTTAAAAGAGCCTTGTTATGTTTGGAACAGAACCTTGCCATTTCTCTGCTCATGCTGGGTGTCCTAATTGTTGAATTATATTGGCCTGTCACCACCAGAGTACCCAGTGACATGCTGCAGTACAGACTGCAAATCACTTATTACTTCCCACTCACCAATGAGTTGAAGTCAGAGGTCTTACTCATTGCGATTTAAATAAGTGCACGTGACATGATCAGGATCATATTTGATCAGGGGGAAGGCATGGCTTCTGACTCCACGTTTCTCAAGGTCTTCAAAATCCTTGCAACTAAGCTATGTGACCACCTTTTTGAATTTTAGTCTCTGCAGGTGTGTGAAGCCCTGTGGAGAATTTGCCTCAAGTTCTGTGGCAACAGCATGTGTTACAGACAACCACCTGCAATATTTTCCCTCTAACTGTTTTTTATAAGCTAGCACTTCATGCAAAGAAGAAAAGAGGGAGAAAAAAAATTGCTCATGTGGTCTATAATCTAACACACACAAGTTGCTGACAAACCAAACCTAGGATTTGTCATTCCACATTGGTCCATCAAGCACAGTATGTTGCCTTCAGCAGTGGCCTATACTGGTGCATCAGAGGGAAAATGGATTCTGTAATACACCTATGTGATTGTGCAGTATGGTGTGGGTGGAGATTTCCTAATGATCACATCCTGGAAAATACTCAACTGGAAAAATAAGGATGCAAAAGTACCAGGGGGAAATGCAGTTGTCTTTACGTGAGCCTGCCTGGGGAATATGTGAAGTCATTATCAAGAGAGTCATGGTTTCTTTAAAACTAGTGTTCTAAAATAATCTCTAAATACACTACACTCATGATATAGACTTTTTTTCCAGTCATATTTTGTAGGTTGAAGCACTCAAGAATTAACAGGGCCCTGATCCAAAAGAGCACTTAACACGTTTATCTTTAAGCACAAATAGGTCTGTTGACTTTGATGGACTAGTCATGTGCATAAAGTTAAGCATGGGCTAACATGCTGTCCTGGCCTGGGGTCTAAATTATTGGAGAAAGAATACTATAGAAAAGGAAAATATTTAGGGGCATTAGTGTGTGGCAGAAGAAATAAGAGATGTTGTTTGAAGTTCAAATTGTTTGAAATTATTTTGTTGGTGGATGATGTATTAGTTAAGACCATTCCTTGCATACTGTTTACAATTTTGGAGAGTCTTATTTACTATGTATCTGTGCAGCCCACATCACTATCGTGTTTAAACACCTCCCTAATGTGAATGAATTTATCCTAAAAACCCCATTGTGGAGTAAGGAAGTACTACTTTCTCCATTTTAAAGATGTGGAAACTTAGGCACAGCGATTAAGTGGGTCACCCAGGATGTCCCTCTGTCTGACAGAGCTGTAAATTTAACCCATCTCTTCTTAGTCCAAGTCAAGTGCTTTAGCAACAGGACCTTTCTTTACCCAAGCTGCTGTAAGCAGAAACTGCCCTAGAGGGCAACAAAAATTATTCTGGATTTCGGTTATTTGAATAATGGTGACGAGAGTAGATAGACTGGAGTGCTGAAATTTTAGAAATAAAAGGGTGTAGGTCCTAATTAGAGCCCTGTGTGAAGAACTGGGAGTGCATCCACTTATGTCAGTACTGAATTGTGGTCTGTGGGTCCAATCCTTCTCTCCCTGAGATCAATGGGAATTTTTTAATTGGCCTAAATATGAGCAGAAGTGTAACATAAGTGGAGGTCTCCTGAGGAACAGAATATATTGAAAAGAATGGTAAAAGAATGATGCCAAGAAGTTGCCTACTAACAAATTTCTATCCCAAGTAAAAGGTGTGCTGAAGTTGGAGGGGTGTGTGTGTGTCTGTCTTTCTGTCTGTAAAAATAGGCATATAATATAAACATTTAAATACTTAAAAATGTTGCACAGTATAAGAATTAGCCACTGTGGATATTAAAAATAGCCATCAAGCAATTTTACGCCTAGCAGTTAAAAATCAGGAGGATGAAGAATCATTTTAGATGTAAAAGCAAGATAAACAAATACAAACCTATTTGTTTTTAATTTTGGGTCTTGTGTTCTTGTGTAACTCAGGCTAACTCAGTGTGGCTCTTTGCCCTCCTCTAGTGGCTAGACCTCATAGAGGTTTGAGTATATTGTTGACTCCGTGCTAATGGCTCAAGCAATACAAGCTCACTTTTTAGCTCTAAAGGCCCCAAGTTCAAACCTGTAGGTGATGAGGGGCATTGCTAAACTCTTCTACCCCTAAAGGTTCTGTATTATATGTCTCATGTGGCATTCCTTCAAATTTCCATAGATCAGTGGTTCCATACTTTTTTCATACCATGAACCCATTTTACAACAGAAGTTTTAGGACCACCTATTTTGTAGTTCTGTGGACCCCCTCCCATCCACCCATAAAGAAAGGTGTCTGGTTGCAAACATCCCTCTCCCTCTCCCCACCAGACCTTTTTGCAGCCTCTAAGTTATAAGTACATGACACAAACGCTCCACAGTCTCTTAGGAGACAGGCATTGTGCAAGGAAACACACACACGAGGTATGGAAATTAACTCCATTTCCCTCAAGGTGTGGATAGAACATCTAGCTGAAATAGGTGTTGTTACTTCTGTGCGCTCCATGTGTGGGCAGTTGTAGCCACTGAATGTGTGTAATTGTAGTCCCACTGTTGCCATTCCTAGCCCTTGCCAGACCACCATCATCCTTTTGTTCTCCATGCTGGTCTGTGCATAGGTATTGTAGGTCCCAGTGGCGGTTCTGCTGCATTTGGAGACTTCTGCCTTTTCTGTTACGACAGATGAATTCCATCCATGAAGAATAAAAGTTCCCTTTTATTAGTTGACAGTGGTGACATTTTTAAAACAGGGCTTAAGTGGAATAATTTTATGCAAGAATTTCTGCCCTTTATCCGGAAGGTGATTCCAAACAGTGTTGTTCTCTACCCCACCCTACCATTCAGGCCCTAGTTTACACTAGAAAATTAAGTTGGCATCACAGGTGCTGACCTTCCCAAGGGGTGCTCAACCCCTGCTCAGCCCCAACCCCCTGCCCTGCCCCACTCCACCCCTTCCCCCAATGCCCCACCATGCCTCTTCCTGCTCAGTTCTGCCCCTCCCCCAAGCGTGTCCCTTCCCCTGCTCCTCCCCCTTCCTCCCAGCACTTCTGGCACACCGCAGAACAGCTGATCCACAGTGAGCAGGAGGCATTGGGAGGGTGGGGGAGGAGTTGATTGGCAGGGCCACTGGTGGTGGGAGGCACTGGGGCGGGGCATGTGAGGGAGAAGAGGTTGGCTGCCAGTGGGTGCTAAGCACCCGCTAACTTTTTTTCCTGGGTGCTCCAGGGATGGTGTTGGCACCTATGGTCACCATATTCATGTTGCACAGGGGTGGGGAAAATCCACATTTTTGAGTGGTGTAGTTAAACTGGTCTACTTCCCCATATAGTCAGCACCAGGTTGACGGGAGAATTCTTCCATCAGTCTAGCTACGGCCTCTCAGGGAGGTGGGATTACCTATGCCAACGGGAGAATGCCTCCCATCAGCGTAGGTAGTATCTACACTGAAGCACTCCAGCAGCATGGTTGCAGTGGCACAACTGTGCCGCTGCAGCATTTAAAGTATAGACAAGCCCTTAGTTATAATTCAAAAATGTGTGGGTGGGAATGTGTGATTAAAATAATATCCTGAATTCCAAATGCTCTGCAACAATGTGCACACTGATTTTTGCAAGTGACTAAACCATGTGCCCTTTTATAAAGGGTTTGCTGCATTTCTTTGGCTGAATCTTCCTTTGTTGTTGTTTGTTTGTTAGTTTTGTTTGTTTTCCTTTTATAGCCCTAAGCTATGTTGTTGATTAAGAAATCTCTGTACAAAATGGATAAATGGTGATACATAGTATCTGTACTCAAGATCAAGAATGGAAATGTACTCATACTTTGTCTTTCATCCCACTTGGTGTTTCTGGGTTTGTCTTTCTAGGCCATTCAAAGAATCCTGGAGGCACTTGGATAATGTGTGCTTCCAACAGTTTCTTCAGTATTTTGTATATATAGTTATTTTAAATAGCCTACTTCGTATTATGACAGTCATAAGCTCCTTCTACTCCCGTCCCCTCCTCCCCCCAGTCGTCCAAGGCTGGTTCCCTTTCCTTCCTTCACATTGTCCAGTGTTCTAGGATTTAAATCCATGGCTGTGAATAAATAAGAAATTTGCCATTGGTTTTTTTTTCTGTGGTCTTTATTCCCTCTGTCTCCTTTTTGCCTCTTTTACTTTCTCTTCCCAGTCTTTCCCTACTACAGGCATTCATTGAAAGCACTCTTGTTCCTCTTTGTGGTCAGAAATGAAATCCATCAGCTTTTTCCAGTAAATTAGCTCTGTGTGAGAGAAGGAACTGTTCTGAGAGCTCACCTGTGTCTGATACCCTTCCTTCCACTCCCCATACCAAGCATTCCAATTTTCAAAGTGATGGCTCTCTGTGTAGTGAGACTTCGAAGAAATCAGGCCATCTCCTGTGTTACGTGCATTCTGTTACCTCAGTTACAGCAAACCAGTCTTGTATATTGCATGCATTTGGCAATATTTTTCATCTTAATGGAGGGGCTCTTGCATGGATCTCTTTTGCAGCTGATTTTACCATGTCTTTTCTTACTGTTAGATTATTCATTAGGTTATCAGAAAAATCTGCGTGTGTGTGTGTGTGGGGGGGCAGTGGTGGTGGTGGTGGTGGGGGGGGGATTGTGTGGCATTACCTCAGAAGGGAGACCTGTGTGACTGTTGGAGTAAGTATACAACTAGTGATAATTGTGGCAGGTGATATTAAGAGGTCTGTGCATGTCATGTTAGACACAAGATTTCCAAGACAGTGTTTTTCTTAACACACCCAGAATCATGGGTGCCAAAGTACTCTAATCTCTTATTTAATTGCTTTACTTGCTGATCTTTGAACCAGATATTGATATTAACTACTTCCCCCTCCATGGTTTTTGTCCTTTTCTTTTTCCTTCATTTCCCTTTCACCTGCTTCAGTTTCTTGTAGCTGTTTTATATGTGATGCTGTCTTAATTATGATTTGACCTGAGCAATGATTTAATCTATGAAATCTAATAAGAATATTTTTTCTGGATACTTCCTTGATGTCTTCCCTCCCCCCAACTCTGTTGAAAGGGGTGTGTGTGTGTGTGTGTGTGTGCGTGTATGTGCGCTCACACTCAGAGTATATAGATATAAAGTAGGTCTTTGAGAGATTCATTTGTTCATATCAAAAATGTCTCCGGGTTAGAGGAGGATATTTGGGTTGTTTGGATAATAGCAGTGAGTTTTCAGGGCCTATAAAGGGAAAAGCGGTAGATTACTCTGACACAGAGCTGCTTGGAAAGTATCCAGTAGAAACTTGAATCCTTTCCAGGAAAATAGGCTTTGATTGTGCTGACTAGAACAAGAGAACATTAGAAGCTAATTTGTTAGTGGGTTTATTATCACATTTTACTATAAATTTGATTTTTTTTTTTTAAGATGGTGGGGGAAGGGAGTTAAGCTTAGCATCAATGTTTAGAATCTCCTTGGTAGAAATCAGTGATATTCAGTCTCCAGATAGAGAAACTTCTTGTAAAATACTTTAACTATCCATTTAGAAGAGACAAGAGTAGTTTCCCAATTGTAAACAAGGATGTCAACGTAGAGTATCTGTAAGAAAAATCTTACGGAGAGAATCTCTTAAAATACTGATTAATAACAAACAGATGTTATATTTTATTTGATATGTGTTTTCAAACATTTGATCTCAGTTTCAAATACCAAGATTGTTTCAACAAGCATTTTGCTTAATGTATTTTTAAAAATGTTATTTGCATTTTTGGGTTACCTCTCTCTTACTTGATTCCTCTCCACCTTTGTAATGTTATATCTTGAACAGCACTTGATGAAATAACAATTACATGCAGCAGTATTCTATTCTGTACTTCTCGCCAGTTTTAGATAAAAAAAGCTTCTTCAATCGAGTTAATTGTTATGATTTAAGCACCCAGAATTATTCTGGGCAGTTGACAGTACAAATAGAAAGACATATGTCCTGCTTTAGAGTTTACACTCTTATGCCCTAATCCTGCAGACACTTAGGCCTTGTCTACACTACGAGAGTAGTTCGATTTTACTTAAATCGAATATTTGGAATCGATATTGCAAAGTCGAACGTGTGTGTCCACACTAAGGACAGTAATTCGACTTTGTGAGTCCACACTAACGGGGAAAGCGTCGACATTGGAAGCGGTGCACTGTGGGCAGCTATCCCACAGTTCCCGCAGTCCCCGCTGCCCATTGGAATTCTGGGTCGAGCCACCAATGCCTTCTGGGTAAAAAAATGTGTCGAGGGTGCTTTTGGGTAACTGTCGTCATCCATCCATCACTCACTCCCGCCCTCCCTCCCTCCCTGAAAGCGCCGGCGGGAAATCATTTCGCGCACTTTTCAAGTCATTGACAGCGCGGACGCCACAGCACTGTGAGCATGGAGCCCGCTGCAACCATCGCTGCAGTTGTGGCCGCTCTCAACGCCTCGCAGCTTATCATACAGGTTGCCCTGAGGCAGATGCAGAAAAGTCAGGCGAGGAGGCTACGTCAACGCGGTGATGGCCTGAAGTGTGAGAGTAGCACAGACCTCTCAGAAAGCAGGGGACCCAGCGCCGAGGACATCACGGTGGCAATGGGTCATGTTGATGCCGTGGAACGGCGATTCTGGGCACGGGAAACAAGCACTGAGTGGTGGGACCGCATAGTGCTGCAGGTCTGGGATGAATCACAGTGGCTGCGAAACTTCCGCATGCGGAAGGGAACTTTCCTTGAACTTTGTGAGTTGCTGTCCCCTGCCCTGAAGCGCAATGACACCCGGATGCGACCAGCCCTGACTGTCCATAAGCGAGTGGCCATAGCCCTCTGGAAGCTTGCAACGCCTGACAGCTACCGGTCAGTCGCGAGCCAGTTTGGGGTGGGCAAATCTACCGTGGGGGTTGTTGTGATGCAAGTAGCCAAGGCAATCGTTGATGTACTGCTGCCAAAGGTAGTGACCCTGGGAAACGTGGAGGCGATCATAGATGGCTTCGCAGCGATGGGATTCCCAAACTGCGGTGGGGCCATAGATGGAACTCACATCCCTATCCTGGCACCGGACCACCAGGCCAGCCAGTACATTAACAGAAAGGGCTACTTTTCCATGGTGCTGCAAGCACTGGTGGACCACAGGGGACGTTTTACCAACATCTACGTGGGATGGCCGGGCAAGGTTCATGACGCTCGTGTTTTCAGGAACTCTGGTCTGTTTAGACGGCTGCAGCAAGGTATTTACTTCCCGGACCACAAAATAACTGTTGGGGATGTGCAGATGCCTATAGTCATCCTCGGGGACCCAGCCTACCCGCTAATGCCCTGGCTCATGAAGCCCTATACAGGTGCCCTGGACACTGAAAAAGAACTCTTCAACTACCGGCTGAGCAAGTGCAGAATGGTGGTGGAGTGTGCTTTTGGACGTCTCAAGGGGAGATGGAGAAGCTTGATGACTCGCTGTGATCTCAGCGAAACCAATATCCCCATTGTTATAGCAGCTTGCTGTGTGCTCCACAATCTCTGTGAGAGCAAGGGGGAGACCTTTATGGCGGGGTGGGAGGTTGAGGAAATTAGCCTGGCTGCTGATTACTCACAGCCAGACAGCCGGGCGATTAGAAGAGACCAGCGGGAAGCGCTGTGCATCCGGGAGGCTTTGAAAGCAAAGTTCCTGAGTGAGCAGGGTAACCTGTGACTTTCTAATTTTGTGTACAGAGAAGCCTTCACCCCACTTCCAACACACGTTTCAAAATAAAAATAGTTCTACTTTGTTAAAGCACACCGTTTTCTGTAATACTGTTTTCGCGGGAATTTTTTAAAACTGGGACGCAGACTGTGGTGCGGAGCGGGTGTAGTGTAGTCGCGCGAATGCAGCTTCTAAACTGAAGGACTGACAGGCTCCGGTGCGGTGGGATGGTTCTTTCAACGGAGCCTGTCACCCCTCCTGATAGGGACTGTGTGTATGGGGGTACTATGTGACTTTGTGGCGGGGGGGGACGCTTACAGATCCCCTGCTGTGTGGCTCTGTGATCCTGCCTAAGGACCGCCGCTTCAGATCTCTAACTGCCCTCCCGTGCCACAAAGTCACAGAGCAACCCACCTCCCACCACATAACATGAAAAGAACCTCCCAGACTAACCAGGGTAAGTAGTCACTGCATCACTGCACTATGTATGTGCCCTGCTGCTGTGCCTGCCCCCGACTATGTACCCTGCCAAAGGTGACTGTCCTGTCCAATTACCAACCCCCTTTCCCCCCCTCCTCCAAAAGAACATGATGGAAACAGTAGTTAACAGAAACATATTTTTTATTAACAACTACACAGGGGACTGGGAAGTGAAACTTGGACGGGGGCTTGTGTCAGGCGGGAAGGAAAGAACTTGTCAAACTTTGGGGACTGAGAGCCTTCTGCTGCTCGAGCTCTCTGCAGGGGTGCAGTGAGAGTTAGCAGGGACTCTGCCGCCTCTCCTTCTGTGCACTTTGGGTGAAGGGAGTATGGGACTTGGTGGCGGGGGAGGGCGGTTAGAGATGGACTGCAGCGGGGCTCTGTCCTCCTGCCTCCGTTCCTGCAGAACATCCACAAGGCGCCGGAGCGTGTCCGTTTGCTCCCTCAGTAGTCCAAGCAGGGTTTGAGTCGCCTGCTGGTCTTCCTGACGCCACCTCTCCTCCCGATCCATGTTGGCTTGGTGCATTTGGGACAAGTTCTCCCGCCACTGGGTCTGCTGTGCTGCCTGTGCTCTGGAGCAGGCTATAAGCTCGGAGAACATGTCCTCCCGTGTCCTCTTCTTCTTATGCCTAATCCTCCCTAGCCTCTGGGAGTGTGATGACAGGCTAGGTTGTGAGACAGTCGCAGATGGGGCTGTGGGAATGGGAAAAAGGGAGTGAATTCCTCAGAAACATAAATGTAGTTGTGAACAAAGAACATAGTCTTTCTCTGTGAACAGGACCATGCACAGCACCTATCACATGCGCACTCAGCACAAGGTCGAATTCTCGGCCTTCGCATTCACTGTCTGTGGTTTTGCAGAGCACTTTTGAGAACCCTGTCAGGACAACGGAATTTCTGTTGCAGGCAGACATGGTAAGCCGTAGATTCGTGGCAGCTTAAAACTTTAATATTAGCAATGGCCTCATTTCACATTGAAATCAATGTCGGTCCCTGCTGCCAGCAATCCGGCAAGCAGGAAGTTTGCTCCTGTCCCACACCCTCGCGGCTGTCCCCGGGAACGATCCCTTTCGGCTGACCCTTTCCCGCCTCCACCGCGTGGCTGCAAACCAGCCAACACTAATAACATTCCCCTACCTCATTCAAAGCAGGTCTTCATGAGCGACATCACCCTCATGAGGATCTCTGAGAGCGACAGACAGAGAATGCTCCGGGAAAGCCTCCAAAGACCAGGGCCGTATGCCGCCATGCTGTGCCAAGCAATGATTCCGGAGTACTTGCTAGTCTCGTGGCGCGGCAACGTGTCCTACTACGGAGGACCCAATAAGGCCGCTCTCCCCAAGAACCTAATGCAGCGGATTTCAAATTACCTGCAGGAGAGCTTCCTTGAGATGTCCCAGGAGGATTTCTGCTCCATCCCCGGACATATAGACCGCATCTTACTGTAGCTGCAGTAGCAGGGACTAAACAGTAGAGCGGCTTGGGCAGGACAATCATGCAAAACCGGACATTGCTAGATTTTTTTGAAATACTTGCACTGCCCATGACTGAACCGTTAAGTTATTCAAAGTAATCATGAGAAACCCAGTTTTTACATTGTTAATAATCATGTTCTGTTACAAATAAATGTTTAGATGTTTACAACACTTACTGGATGATCCTTCACCAGATTCTGTGTCCGGGGTAACGGCTGGGGAGGGTTGGTAGGGGATCTCTGTAAGGGTGATGAAGAGATCCTGGCTGTCGGGGAAATCAGCGTTGTGAGCGCTGTCGACTGCCTCGTCCTCCTCATCTCCTTCCTCATCTTCCCCGTCCGCTAACATGTCCGAGGATCCGGCCGTGGACACTATCCCATCCTCAGAGTCCACAGTCAGTGGTGGGGTAGTGGTGGCGGCCGCACCGAGGATGGAATGCAGTGCCTCGTAGAAACGGGATGTCTGGGGATGGGATCCGGAGCGTCCGTTTGCCTCTTTGGTCTTCTGGTAGCCTTGCCTCAGCTCCTTGATTTTCACGCGGCACTGCGTTACATCCCGGCTGTATCCTCTCTCTGCCATGTCTTTAGAGATCTTCTCATAGATCTTTGCATTCCGTCTTTTGGATCGCAGCTCGGAAAGCACGGACTCATCGCCCCACACAGCGATGAGATCCAAGACTTCCCGATCAGTCCATGCTGGGGCCCTCTTTCTATTCTGAGATTGCACTGCCATCAGTGCTGGAGAGCTCTGCATCGTTGCCAGTGCTGCTGAGCTCGCCACGATGTCCAGACAGGAAATGAGATTCAAACTGGCCAGACAGGAAAAGGAATTCAAATTCAAATTTTCCCGGGGCTTTTCCTGTGTGGCTGGTCAGAGCATCCGAGCTCGTACTGCTGTCCAGAGCGTCAACAGAGTGGTGCACTGTGGGATAGCTCCCGGAGCTATTAACGTCGATTTCCATCCACACCTAGCCTAATTCGACATGGCCATGTCGAATTTAGCGCTACTCCCCTCGTCGGGGAGGAGTACAGAAGTCGAATTAAAGAGACCTCTATGTCGAACTAAATACCTTCGCGGTGTGGACGGGTGCAGGGTTAATTCGATGTAACGGCGCTAACTTCGACATAAACGCCTAGTGTAGACCAGGCCTTACATACATGCTTAACTTTATGTATGTGGATAATCCTATTGTAGTCCACAGGACTAGGTGTGTGTAAAGCAAACCACATGTACAAGTGTTTCAAAGTTATTTAATTAGGGGGCAACAAATAAAAAAGAAGGGGGTAAAAGGAGCAAAAGAATTATAACAATAAAATCACCTGGGCATTCAGTTTAGGCATGTACACATCTAGCTCTTTCAATTAAAAGTTGTTCCTCATTAACGTCCTGTCCTTTTTAATTTTACTTCAGATGAAGAGTATGCTATTTTATGTTGTGTTGCATGTTGGTGTACAGTTCTCTCACAGGAAGGGGAGGGGAAGCCTTACAATTTTGGAACATAGATGAGAGTTAGTTGTTTTCAGTTAAAATAAATTCCAACTTCACAAAACTGTCAGCATGGAGCCAGATTTTCTGATCTTCTGTGTTCAGTTGTGTGACAAAAAGTACATTTAAACCTGCTCGAGCTTTCTCCTGGAGAATTCTCTCTGCATAGAAGAATGTCCAACAGCCCTATGCCAGCTGCCCTGCCCAACCCAACCCCACCCCAGCGTAAGTGAGAGAAGGGGGAGCGCTGGGTGGGAAGGGCATCCATTACATCTGATCCCCTGCTGACTTACAGTGCTTGCACCAGGGGTTGAGGCTAGAGTAGGCCCTATGCTGCTCTAGTTTCCACTGGGGTCAAGAGGTTTGAGACCAATGAGTCCAGTTGGGCACAGTGGAGAATTGGTGCCAGTATGTGTATTATTGTCTGAGTATAGTTATAAATTCCAAAGATCACAAAATGGCAGTTAAAGATGCACAGGGAGCTTCTAACTCTTACCCCTTGTGCATATACTTTACCACACAGCCTTTAATTTTATGATCATACTACTTTTTCTTCAGGACCCCTGCCTCCTTTAGTACCCAGTACTCAGAGCCCTTCCTCTTTCTGTGTGCATGAGTACAACTCATAACCTCTTAAACCTGCAGTTGCACTCCAATGGGATCCTGAGACATTATTCCATGGATAATTTCCAATCAGTTTATAAAGTACACACATTCAGTATCCATGGGAGTTCTATAGTTTTAATCATTTAATACAATCCAGTGTATGCCCTCAGACTGTTTTCTTTAAACCACTGCAACTTGGCCAAATCAAATCTAACTTTCCCTTGGCCAGTGGAAGGCACCTTTGGGACTAAGGGGCTATGACCCCTGGCGAATTTCAAGTTTCTAGCCCCTTCTGCTGAGGTGCATGAGCTGTTCTAAGAAAGATTGCAAGTGGGTTATTTTTTTCCCTTAGCAGAAAAGCTGCCATTTTGTCCTCCCGCTCCTTTCATGCTTGAAAACAGCTCAACTGTTTTTAATTAAACTGGCAGAGAAAACAAATCACTTCTTGACCAAGAGCAAGTGAGCCAAATTTCATCTGAGAAGGTACAGCTTTGAGAAAGTTAGAAGCCACTGAGGATGAGCCTTTGTAAAGGAAACATGTAGACAACCTCTACCGGAGGTGTCATTATGCATATTGCTTATAACTCTAATTTAGTTATAGAAAATGCTAATGCTGTTTGCTGCATCAGTGATACAGAGCATGGTACCACTATAATACTGATGAAAGCAGATGCTTACTTTAGAAATGTCAGTGGAAAAATGGATGGAATTGTGGGGGGGAGGAATGATAGTCTCCAAGCTCTATCTACAAATCAAGGTACATCCACCAGACACACAATACATTGTAGATTTTTGCAGTACTGTACTTCATGAGTGTCCTTTTTCTTGTGTAATTTGATCCTCCGGGGAATAGTTAATGTTGACATTATTTTCTGTCAGTGTTAACATCCCATTGAGGACAGAGGCTTCTGACTCCTCTGCATTATCATTTGAGGCTTTCTGCAGACCCAGGCAGACAGTGATGCATCAGTTTATGCACAGTTCTCAGTTTGGCGGCTTTCTTCCCAACGCTCTTTTATGTAAAAAAACAAACAAACACAACTTTGATGCTGGAGTACTAGGTGTCATGCTCCTAAATAAATAATACCATCTTGATGAGTAGCTACAAAGCAGCAACATTCAACCCCTGCAGCTAAACAATGCATCGTTGTAGTCTTAAATTCTGAGCAATAAAGCATCTTTCCATAAGAGCATTAAACAAACACACACATTTGATGCTTTCCACAAGTAGTGGAACCTTACTAGAATGATATTGACTGATAAGCAGGGATAGGGCTGGCTACTCCTTCCCTCTTCCCAGAAGAATTCTGCTTCTTTTGCTTTATTGATAAAGGTGGGGTAGGGGAGGATTGGCCCTACTCATCTTGATTTCAAAACCAGTATTACATTTCAAAAACTATGAAAGGTGTCTGTGTTTTAAGAATAGTGTCTTTAGAAAATGCAAACACTTACAGGTAATGTTTCAGACAAACTATTCATCATTTTTTATATTGGTTATACTATTTTAAACCAAACCCACTCTTGTTTCAGGTTTAAAGCCAGGGAGGGAGGGAGAACTAATGAACAGTCCATGAACACCTTGATCCGTTAAAATCAGGAGACAGTGTGGTGGGTTGGGGGGTAAATTTTCTATTAAATCAAAGATTTTTTAAAAAGCAGGACCAGATATCTTACAATAAGGAATTTGATTTGATTTACCATTAGTTAGTTGTGAGAAATGGCAACTCTAAAAGTAAAAGCAAATTTTAAAGCTAATCCAGTAACTGTATGAACAAATATTTGGTTGATTGACTATTATTGGGTAAGTCTTGAGCTGAGCAGATCCCTGATGGGATATAGTTAACGTAACATGTTTTTTTTTTCTTTTCCTTCCCTTTTTTTCTCTTCCCATTCAATAGCTACAACAAACCATCTACCCCACAATGGTTAGTAAAGCACAGAGCTTGATGCAGCCTTGGCTGAGGTCAAGCACTCCAATTCTAACCTCTCAAGGGTTTTCTCTGTGTTGCCAGTGTACTGGTAAAAATGACTTTAAACTCTTGTCAGCGCAGTTACTGGTGCATGCATCACAGTCCCACTCAAATAAACCTGTCACAACACAGAGTCAGCAGCTAGAGAAGAGTACAAGGGCAGGCCTCTAGCTTTTCATTCGAGCATCACTAAACGTGCACAGAGTGCCCAATTATTTCAGCATTATTGAGCAAGCCTACAGGAGGACCCAAGCCTTGCTACATTAGATTTTCTTTAGTAATTTGCTGAAGTACCGCTGAGGACACTTAAAGGGCTTAAAACGGTGGCTGCAACCAGTTTCCTTTTCTGGATTGTTAATTCAGGTTTTCTCTTTCAAATTAACTCTCACTGCATGCTGTGCAGTAGCGCTGGGAGAACTGTTTAACACTAATTTTCTCAATTTTCAGCTTTTTCCCTCTGCTATAACTGCTTGTATAGTTATTCACATATGTTTTGATTAGACATGTATGTGGTATGTCTCTTCCTGTAAGAAAAAAATCCATGACTTCTGTCAGAGGAAATCGAGTTTTAACTAGAACTGGCAAATCTGTTTACTTGATTCTCAATAATTTTTTTTTCTTGGTTAATTCAACCACAAATCTAAATGAGATTTAAAGTCAGTATTATGCCCAAATATGTGGTCATATTTGAAAACACAAAATGTGGGTGTTTAGTGACATATATCTATACATATCAGTATGTTAAACCCCCTTTCTCAGAACAAGTTCAATATCTGTGTTTAATTTCTCACAGCAGCAACAACTCCAGGCCCAGCATTTATCACATGGACATGGTCTCCCAGTGCCTCTCACTCCACACCCTTCAGGCTTGCAGCCTCCAGCCATCCCACCAATTGGCAGCAGTGCTGGCCTCCTAGCCCTATCCAGCGCGCTGGGCGGACAGTCCCACCTACCAATTAAAGATGAAAAGAAGCATCATGAAAATGATCATCAAAGAGGTAGGAGCTGCTAGATGAGCAGAAGGCTTAGCTCGTCGGTGTTTTTTGCTTGTCTCTTCTCTAAGAAAACAGTTTTCACAAGAACTCCCATATAATTGCTCCAGTATTTATTACCTAATTGAGACAGTAAGAAAATGTGTTCAAATGGTGGAAATCAGGGTTTATAAATCTGGTTGTACAATATTAATAATTAACTGACAGAAAAGTTAACATCTGTGCAATTTATTATTTAAGACATCATGATTTTTTTCTTCCAAGTATGATAAATGTGTAATTTTATGTAAACTAACTAGTACTTTTCTCTTTGTATTTTCCCCCTGCCACCGCCTCCTCTTCCTGCTTGTGTTGCTGCTGTTCTGTATGCAGACAGAGACTCCATAAAGGTAGGACTCTATTTCATAGGTGGAAGGAGCAACTTAAAAGAACTGTGCGGTACATTTTATTGCAGTTTGAACTAGAAATGTACAAAATGTCATGAATTGAAACTGGATTGTGATGTTTGTACTGATGAGCAGAATCTCATGTAGATACAGTATTTCATTAAGAAAGTATCTAATAATATACACGTCTAGGATTGCAGGATGATTTATTAGCCAATGAGTTTAATTATCCCATCTTTTCTCATTGGCTGAGTCTTCAGCATTGCATCCTGTTCCTACATTTGGAAGAGCAGAGCAGTTCTTATGTCCCACTTGAGAGCAAAGGGGGGTGGGAAATGGGCTAGCAGGTGGTATTAACTATCTGGAGACTGCAGACCTATACTCTGAATATATTCAAAATATAAACTTGTCTGCAAATGTGGAAAGAAATAGACTGCACAAGGTGTGGAAATAAAATTTTGTTTTTACCTCCTAACCACTTGGTTTATCCCTGTTAGAAATAGTTTATTCTTTAGCCTTATCTGAAGTGGTATAGGAGACCTATTTTTTTCAAGCCCATGAAAGATGACCATCACATTAACCCCCTCACACTCCTCCCCTTTTCTCCACTTCCCCTATATAATTTCTTGACCCTGAATTAATCTCTATAGGTAGATAGCATGAGTGTTTGCATGGCCATATAAATCCCAAGCTTTATAAAGAAACACATGACATGTACAGAGTGACTTGCATACTTATGAATATACTAGTCTATATTTTTTTGTTTGTATAAGCACATATACCAGGATGCTCATCCATACCTGGAGCACAATCAAATTGTGTGTGTGAATTTCCTGAATTTTCAAATCCGGGTTTAAAAAATGTACCCGTCTTCTACTAGGCATAAGAATAAGCCTAAACAGGCACTATCAAGTATGAAATAGGGGCTGGGGAATGTATTTCTGGCCATGCCTCCCAAAGGAATAAAACATTTGTGTACATTTAACAGTTGTAACAAATTTTCAGTCAACTTTCTAATAATTTTTATTAAAAAAATATGTAATTTACTACTAGGGCTGGTCAAATAGCAGAAAAATATTAATTGAATAAATCTGACATAGCTGTGTGGTAATACTGCCAAGCCTAATAGCCAGACGACCATATTTACTGCCCAGGTGGTTACAAAATATTGGTTGTAAGGTCAATCACATTGTCCAGGGAGATGACGCAGGTGATAACTCACTGTCATCACCTCTTATTCCACTTGACAAAAAGCTTCTGGGGAAGGGTAAGGTGTCACAATTCTTACGTGAGTTCTCTGCTCTGGAGTTTTGTCTGTCATATTATCTTCTGGCTAGTAGGTCTCTGATCAATTTTAATCCTTCCTCCCCAAGCTCTTCCCTGGCTACTCTCGGTTCCCCCTTCTCACCTCCAAGTCCCTTGGATGTGATGATGAAAGGGGGTGTTTCTTTGGTCTTGCTACAGCAGGTTGGGTGTGTCTTCTATTCTACTCTTTCCCCAGCCTGCCTTAACTGCCACTGACAACTTCGCCAAGTCACAGCACAATGAAATTGATCTGATTGTCAGTTTTATTGTTGGCCAAAAGGGGGTCGGAATATCATCCATGAACTGTCGGTTTTCACTGTGAGCAGCAGCGGCACTGCAGCTGTCTGTCTGCAGACTTGCAAAGATACTACTGCATTAGTTTTTCTGTCTATTTAACTTCTCTACCACAAGGGCGAGAAACAAGATTTTTTGTTATTAAACGAAAGCTTGGGTGGTACAGGAGTTAATAACACTACATCGCCTACTCACCCTGGACAAATAGTTCAGTGATATTTTTTTTTTTTTTTTTAGCTCTGATTAAAAATATATAAGTAAATCTGTACACATTAGACTAAAATTACCCAGATATTCTCCTCCATCTGTATCCTCTAATTAATCTGAAGCCATAATAAAACTTCACTGTTTTCTCATTGAGTTATCTATGCACATTTTTCAAAATGCACATACATACACAAAACTGAATGAAGTTCTAGTAACATATATAATACACTAATCACTATACTAAAATAGTATAGTGCTAATAGTACAGAATTAATCTTGCTTCCCTATTCTCCCCCCTCATCCATCTAAAAAAAAAAAAAGTGGGGGTATACGCTATATTTTGTATTCATGCTGGAAAGGTAGATCTTCATTTTGTTTTGCAATTATGTGGAGTGATTCAATGAATGATCATACATACAGCTAGAGAGACTGAGAGAAAGGTGTGACTGTTTTGTACTGATTTATTATGGAATGATAGCTATAAATAGATGTTTGTCTTGTATAGTGTTCAAATTATGAGTTGGACTGTGTCAGCTTTTAGGGCTTGCTGCCAGCTTTGCAAGGTGAAATAGTTTGCTAATTTCCTTAAATGTTTTCAGTGATGCCCAGAGTAGCAGTTAGTCGCTTGTTCTATTGATCTGTCCTCCCTTAAGTGGCTCCTGGTTAAGAGAGGCTTTTATGATTGTCTGCTGTGTGACTTGAGATGGTTTTTATCAGCCAGAACGTGCCAGTTGCCAGCAGCTGGAGTCTGTGTGCTTGTATGAAATAATTTATTCATGCAGGATAATGCTCCTTAACATTTAACAGGTAATGAACGTGACATAAATTTCCTTCTTGCTTTTAATTTTTCCCTTTCCTCTTCTAATGTGCAAACAGGCAGCTCTGGTACTCTAAATAATAAGTAATTTTTGGCCATCTGTCAAAAGGAAATTTCAATACAAATTTAAATTAATGGTGCCTGAAATTTTTTATAGCTCCTCTAAAAGCCTCTAATGTGCAGAAAATCCTGAATCTGCTAGTAGTAATTAGTGTAGCATGTAATGAGGATATGGGCAACATTATATAGCCCCAGTGTAACGTTTTGATATGGTAGCAAAATTTTGATTTATACAAGGTTGTGTGGCTCAGTTTAATTGTGAGAGACACTTTAAAGTGTTTTCTTGACGATATAGATTATTAAGCAGGGCAGATCGTAGAATAGCTCATAAAATATAAATTTAGGCTTTACTGTAAGATTCAGGTAATTAGGGTACTTTTACCTATTGGTATAAAGAAGGAAGAAAGGAATTTGGTCGTATGCTTCTCTCTCCCCCTTTTAAAAAAAAAAAAAAAAAAAATCTGTTCCACCAATTCCAGAACTCCTGACCTGTCAACCAGTTGTCTTCATTGAACTTGCCCTCCATAATTACACTGGCATTTACCATACATTTAATTCTGACTGGGGACGAAGGTAACAGTTGATTCACTAACACTGGAGAATTTAAATTTGAATCCATACAGAGGGAGGATCCACTGTATGAAATTACTCCCTACAGGCAAGAAGGAGGGTGTGGGTCATGGGAGGGGAAGAGAAGGGATAGGTAATACTTCTTACACACAAGATTTTACAGACTCTTCGGGGAACGTGGTAAAAAAAAACAACTCATTCATGTCCTTGCTGAACATTAAAGCCAAAATCAATGGTTGGAACTGTGAAGTAAGACAGGCTGACATCAAAAGCCAGTTCTTGAGGCAGTGGTGCAAACAAGAAAGGCACAATCATATTCCAATTTATATCACCCTTCTAAATGGAACATTTTCTGCTTGATAAACCAAACCAGACTTGGATCCTTCCAGACTCATCTCTGGGGTAAGCAGATGACTTCTGAAACTAATTAGGAACCTTCTAGAAAACATGAGATTGTCCAGTATCAACACAACAGAGTCCAGGGAGGAAGAAAGCTTTTGGAGCATTCTGATTTTTTTGTTTTTTTTGTTTGATTTAGTCTTCAGAATCCTTTACAAAGTTAAAGTATGGAAAAACTCAGTACTCAGTAAAATGGGTCATGGGAACTCTGTGTACAGATACAAAGCCAGCAGGACAAACAAAAGGGAGAGGTGAATCGTAAGGGCACGTCTAGAAGTGCTGATGTCTCAAGGACTGTGATGGAGCATAGACCTTTCTTTTTAAATTTAAATTTACCTTTTACAAAATATTCTGATTCCTTCTCGCAAGCATTAAAACTCAATGGGGGGGTTGTTTTTAAAGGCTATCCCTAAGCCACTTTGCAATGGAAAAACTTGATTCTTGCTGGCAAATTGTTCCAGGATTTTTCCATGTCTATAAAAATTGCTCAAATAGGACACCTGGCTCTTCTCCTAATTCCCCCCCACCATCCAGCCAGATTTTCCCCTAACAAGAGGGAGCAGGTTCTCTTCTGTTCCCTAACAATGTTCCCTGTGGCAAAATTATCCTGTAAGGAAGCGGAGGAAGTATTTGTGGAGAAAAGTACCATCTGGGAGCAAGCGATGTAAGTTGAATGGTCTCTCCCTCCTGTGTAGCTTTCTCTATGCTAGGACACCTACAAGAAATGGGCCAACTAATGTCTGTTATGTTGTGGGACAGTCAGAGATAGCTGATGGTATTTGTTGTCTTTGTAAGTTTTTATAAAAACATTTTGAATCATCATTTTGGGCATATAGCTGAACTATGTAACTGTGTGGTCCTGCTACTATTGGCCTCAGACTCCCTATTGCTTATTACACTTGCTTGTTTAATCTTGTTTCAAATTGGATTGTAAGGTTTTTTGTTTGTTTGTTTGTTTGTTTGTTTTTTTTTTTTTTTGGAACAGAGCCCATGTCTGTATTCGTACAATGTCTAGTACAGCAGGGTCCCAATTCTGCCTGGGGCTTGTGGACACTACTGCAATTAGAAATAAGCAATAATAATAAATAATTAAAAGTTGCAATCATATTGTTGGAATAAAAGTCTGTTTGAGTTCATAGAATTATCAGGGTGGGAAGGGACCTCAGGAGGTCATCTAGTCCAACCCCCTGCTCAAAGAAGGACCAATCCCCAACTAAATCATCCCAGCCAGGGCTTTGTCAAGCCTGACCTTAAAAACCTCTAAGGAAGGAGATTCCACAACCTCCCTAGGTAACCCATTCCAGTGCTTCACCACCCTCCTAGTGAAAAAGTTTTTCCTAATATCCAATCTAAACTTCCCCCACTGCAACTTGAGACCGTTACTTCTTGTTCTGTCATCTGATACCACTGAGAACAGTCTAGATCCATCCTCTTTGGAACCCCCTTTCAGGTAGCTGAAAGCAGCTATCAAATCCCCCCTCGTTCTTCTCTTCTGCAGACTAAACAATCCCAGTTCCCTCAGCCTCTCCTCATAAGTCATGTGCTCCAGCCCCTTAATCGTTTTTGTTGCCCTCTGCTGGATTCTTTCCAATTTTTCCACGTCCTTCTTGTAGTGTGGGGCCCAAAACTGGACACAGTACTCCAGATGAGGCCTCACCAATGTCGAATAGAGGGGAATGATCATGTCCCTTGATCTGCTGGCAATGCCCCTACTTATACAGCCCAAAATGCCGTTGGCCTTCTTGGCAACAAGGGCACACTGTCGACTCATATCCAGCTTCTCGTCCACTGTGACCCCTAGGTCCTTTTCTGCAGAACTGCTGCCTAGCCATTCAGTCCCTAGTCTGTAAGAGTGAATGGGGTTCTTCTGTCGTAAGTGAAGGACTCTGCACTTGTCCTTGTTGAACCTCATCAGATTCCTTTTGGCCCAGTCCTCCAATTTGTCTAGGTCCCTCTGTATCCTATCCCTGCCCTCCAGCATATCTAATACTCGTCCTAGTTTAGTGTCATCTGCAAACTTGCTGAGGGTGCAGTCCACACCATCCTCCAGATCATTAATGAAGATATTGAACAATAGAATACACTTCGTGTAATGTGGCTGTCAGTTTTTGATGTGATGTAGTAAGGCTTCATGCATATTTTGGCTACATTTTGCCCAGTTTGGTGGTAAACTACTAGAAATTAATACAAACTCGAGTGGGATGAATAATTGAGTTTCCCATGTGATAAGGTTGCTTTTGTTGCCATTTTGAGGCCACAGTCTATATGAAGGTCTCGATTCAAGTAAATCACTAATTACTTCTGAATATTTAGGCCTCTCTTCATTATAGTATATAAGTAAGAGTAAACATGTTGCTCCCCACAATTATTATTAGGTCTTTTAAAAACATTTTTGTGTCAATTTAGTGAGCCTGAAAGGAGCAGAGGAGTTAGCTATAAACAGGCATCATTAGAATGAAAAATTCCTATGCATATTGTTGTATTCTTGTATATTGTTTAATTTCATTGTTTATCTGCTTCCTCATTTTCATGCTGGTAGATGATCTAGTGTGATACACAGATAGTAGTCTTTTTGTCTAGATTAGTGACTTTAATGTGAGGCTCAGATGAGTGGTGCTAATATGTCAACCTATGAAAAATATATGTGGCTATGTAAACATTTATTGAGTATAAATAATTTAAAGATACCCCAAAATATGTCTTAAAAAAGTACAGAATTTATTTTCTCTGTTATATTTTCTTTTTATCACATGAATTCCACTCATTTGAAAAGTACTGCAGATATGGGTTAAATTTAAAATATCACCATTTGAGCTGATGTAGAAGTGTTTTTCACTTGTCTCCCTATCACTGTTTCTTTGTGTGTGTGTGTCGTACATAAAATGTTCACTTTTATCAAAAAATGCAACAATCAGCATGTGTTTTGTTTTTTACATTAGTGATGTGCTCATTTTATGTTGAGCATATTTGAGCTACATTTCGCTCCACAAAGGACTTGTTGAATTTTCACTAGGCACACTGATATTTTTGAGTAGACATATCAAAGTGTAATTAGTAACTTTTTTGTTCTGTTGGCTTGTGATACAGTAATTTGTTCAGTATTAATTGATATCTGCCTTTGGGCATGTAGACAGTGCAGAATGTAACAGGTGCCCTAATTCTCGAAAATGTGTTGTAATTGTTTGTTTGTGGAACAGATGAATAAATATCTGTGGGGCATAGCTGGTCCTCAGGTGGTGAACATGAACGGATTAATGATGTGATTGGGTGAGACATGCTTGTGTTTTGCAGTCTCGTCCAGTAACTGTCTGCTGAAGCAGAACAAATATTAATTAGCAGGGCCCTGTTTGTTTTCTTGGTTTATCTTACATAGCTGATTTTTGCCATTGCTTTTTAAAAAAAATAAAACTTCTGTTGTTTGATTAGTAACACATCAATAAATTTTTGTAATTTTTAAACAAATTATTTAAAACAGCAAACTTTATCTCCAGGTCAATAGCTCCCTTACAGATTTTTTTTAAAACTCACTTTTGCATTTTTCTTTGATTTGGTGTCATATCACTTGACTTTTTTAAATGAAGCCATTGGAGTATATTTGTTCAGTGTGGAGCATTAATTTAAGAGTAACAGCATGTAATCTGGTTTCAAAAAAGTTAGCTTCTCGGGCTATTTTTGATGATTTCATCTCCTGTATATCATAAATACATCTCTTGAACTCCTTTTCCCTACACTGTATACAAACTGTACACCACTCTTTTACCCCATCATATTCTATCAGAAGAATTGCCTGCATTGACAATTTCTGGTGGCTGCAATATGCCACAGTGCATGTATTGGGTGAACTCCTACAATGCTTATCACTATCAAGCTTTATTTTGCCATTTAGTGATTTAGAGTAACTCAAATATTCTCTCTCTCCAGATGCTCATATCACCCAGGAAGCAAACACTTACATGGGTTGTAATTTCTAACCTGAGCAGTCATGTATAATTATTTCCATGGCAAAAGACTGTAACATTAGTAATATAAAATTATGACTTCACACGATAGAGTAGGAAAAGGAAGTTTGCTGGAGTGAAGAGCTGTTGAGGTGGCAGGAGAGGTCTTCCTGAACACAGTATCTTCAATAATGCACTATTTTGGAGAAGAGAGGGAAAGTTTTTCTGTACTGTATTCCTTGAAGTTGAAATATAAGTGTACAGTCATAATTAGTGTTTAGATGTTGGCATTCAAGATTTGCCACAATTTATTCATAGTCAACAAAACCAGAATGAAGAGCATACTTTTTTCTTCATGTTCAAATAGCTTTTAATCTAAGTGAAGGGGGAAAATGGGTAGTATTGATTAAACTTTATCAAAGCAATATCCAGAAGCGAGTCAATTGCTTTCTATTTTAGAGATTTCCCTCATCTTCATGATTTTTTTTCTACATTGAGCAGTTAGTGTTTAATTTTAAATTCTCTTAAAATACTCCATGGATCTCAGTTATTTTGAAATGTCCTTTATTTTAATGCAAATTAATCGATCCATCAGAAACTCTAAACACTTCTTAAAAGGAAAAAATAAAAAGAAGGAAGGGGAGAGAAATCACCTTCTGCTACTAACTAAGTGGTAGAAAAAAAAATCAAAACTTCCTAACATTTCATCTGACCATAAGTCATCGAGCACTAATAGTAGGTTAATATTTGTATTAAATTACACTTACTGCATTGTCTCCCACAGTGAAGCAGAAGTATGTTCCGGTTAGAAGTCCTGTCTTCTCTTGTCAGCTTCTTAGACCATTTCTTCCAATGTCTTCCAAAGTCAAAGTGTTTTCGTGAGCCATTATGGAGAATTCATAAGTACATCATGAATTACAAAGTGTTAATTTTTGGGGGCGATGGGAGGGGCAAAGAAGGGGGGGGGGAATAAGTATCTCAGTCAGTAAGTACCAGCCAATGAGAGGAATTTCCAAGGAAGTTATACCACCTGTCCCCATCTTCTCTTCCCAGTACTGTTCTAATTAAGCTAAATAATTAAATAAATAAACTTTGACTTATTTTATATAGCAGTTTTAAAAGTTCTGTGTTTTCTTGAGTGACATTTGGCCTTTTGAAGAACAAAATAAAATTGGAAATGCTAATGTTTTTCAGCCAACTAAGGGAAGAAAATAAAAATGTCACCATGGCAACAAAGCTGCTTTCTAGATGGCTTCCTAAGATATGCCCGAACTAGAAGCAGATGTCTGATTTGAGAATCTTGCCTCCTTCAATGTAAACAAATAACTTCTAGGCAGGTGTTGGAAATAATATGGAAATCCTATTAAGGGGCCCTGGGTTTCTGTCAGTCAGGAAGCCCCTGCCACAAAAGGGCTGGTTGTCTGAATAAAAGAGACAGAGTAAATTCTCATTAGGCTTTAGCTTTTCCCAGGAAATGATTGTCTCTGCGTGTTCCTTCTGTGAATCTGAATGTAAGCAATTTCTTCTATTGATCTATTCTGCCAGCATTCTCTTTTCCCCTCTCTTTTTTGGATTAACACTTGATATGTGCTGCTGTTCTAAGAGTTGTGACATTTATGATTTTAACCCACAACCCTCCACACACACCCCATCTCCCTATTTCTCCCCTCTTTTTCCCCCCTCCCCCTGAAAAAAATCAGATTGCAGGCCTCTTCAGGGCGAATAAACTGAGATTAAGCCAAGGATTGAAAATAAGGTATGGGGGAGGCGGAGTAGCCAAATCATAGATAGCTTATTGCTCTAGGTTTCTGTGAATTTATAGATTATGTTGTACTCCCTGACACTGTAACACTGAACATTGCATGAACAAAGGATTTTTTTTTCCTTTTACAAGGGCCACAAAGTTTTGAAGTGTGTGCTTTTGTGATAGAGTTGAAAAACTATGTGCTTTTTTTTTTTTTTCCCCATCTAAAATTGCCAAGAAAGTGTGTGGTATCCAGAGTCAGTCTATAGATTTTATTATTTATTTTATTTATAATGCAGTAGGACCATGAAGCCTCAGTCATGGATGGGGCATCATCGTGTTCCACAGTGTATAAACACAAGAGTTCATTTACTTGTAGCCCATAGGTCAGATTTTTAACATGGGCCTTTCTGAAACCGAAGCTCAGGAAGTGCTTTTGAGCCTTTCTAGGTTGAAAACAGAGAATTTTTTTCTCCTCCTCTCCTCCTTCCCTCCCCCCCATTCTTTTTTTTGGTGCATAAGATGTGCATAGCAATGTTCTTAATAATACTCAGAGGGTTAAATGTGGATAAACACAAAACAAGGCTTCTGAAAAGCCTCGCTATTATCATGCAGCATTTCTTGGACTATAGTCCCCGAGACGCACTTCATAAAGCCAATAAAGCGCACACTGGTGGTCTCCAGTTGCCCTAGCAACGGACCATAGGGCACAGTGTATGTGAAATGCATGAACATCTGTGAATTAATCTTTTTTAGTTTGTTCTTTTCTTGGCACTGATTGGGCCACTCTGGCTTGTGCTTGTGACATTGCGTGAGGAGGGATAAGCTGAAGAGTTCCCCTGGGCCCTGCCCTAAGTGGTTGGCAGAATGGAAAGTGAAGTGAGATTTATCCAGGCAGTGCTTTCAGTAGTTGAGGGATTTAGCCTGACAGCACTCTCGGTGGGACGTTATTAGCTTACTTTCTGCTGAGCGGGGAAATGAATAAAAAATTTTCTAGTAAATCTAGGCATTATTGGGTTTGTTGGTCTGCCGTGAAAAAATAATCTGACGAGAAAATTGAAATAATCACTTGTGTTTATATCACAATTTACTGGACCTTACCACTCTTCTGCTTTGTTCTTATTGGATTATAGCAAAAAATAAATAAATTGGGCTGGTTTGAAGGAAACCACGGAACGGAAACATAAAACAAAAATCTGTTGATAACAGAATGGAGAGGAGGTTTCTCATGACTTCATGTTAAGGATTCAAATCCAAGCGAGTAAGGGATTTTTGGGGATGGGGTGAGTGGAGGTGTTCAGATACGGTATACAGAAATTACTTAACACAATAGCATCAGGGTAGTTAGCGTCTAGAAGTCTTATGAGTTCCTTTTTCACTTCTTCCTCCTCTCCACCACCCCTTGGGCACACTACACTGCAAATTTTGTGTTCAGCTCCTAGTGTCAATACCAGATGCTCACTTGTAAACTGCTTGGCTTACCCTTGTCATTTTCCACTGTGTCTCTGAGAGGACTGTAGGGGGAACACTGTGTACGTCATATAATCAGCTAATGCTGGATGCAATCAGTATTTTAATGAAGTATTGAAAGTGAAATGCTGCTTTAATCTGCTAATTGCATTAAGAGGACAACAGATTGTTCTGTATCGCTCTTTCCTTTGGAGCTACAAGCTTTCAAAGAATACTGAGGTGCTTTTAAGTGAGGCATTACAGCCAGTTGGACGCTACATGTTTGCATACGAATATTAACAAGCACAGCTGTACCTTGGGTTTTCTGTCTCTTGAGAGGCAATGAATGCAGCTGTGGAGGTTTCGTTAATACGTACTTATGAGCAAAAGGGGGGGGAAGCAATTTCAGCAAGGTTTGTTCACTTTACTACATAGCTGCCTGTCGTAGCTTAACTTGAAGGTAAACAGTGCAATGAAGCTAAAGTACATGAAGACCTTTTTATTTCAAAAGATAATATTGCCTTTGCTATATTTATCTTTTTATATAAATAGTACAGGAAACTACCTTTTGAAATTTCCCTATTTCATAAGCTCCGCTTGTGGGGCTAAGATGGAATCTGTTCACTTATCACAGAAGCACAGGTGTGTGAAGGACGGGTGGGGAGGGGTCACTCTTTCAGTCAGAAAGGGGTGTCTGTGTAAGAGTGTGGCTTTGTGTTTAGCACAGACTGCATGTAATGCAAATCTTTGTCATTGTAGCCACATCCTGTTTAGTTCTCTGCTCACTTTATTGCAAAACCAAATGGCGAGACTGTATAGAGGTTGACCACTCTTTTTATACTAATCATTGCAAAATTTCAGCTAACTAAGCGAATTTTAACCTAAATGGCATGTAGCTATGCCCTGTGAGGCTCCACTCCCAGCATTTAGGAAATCATTGAGGATGGATTGCAATAAAAATATCATGGTGTTTTTTCTTTTTTTTGCCTATGCTTGCAGAAGGTATGTTGAATCCGTACCTGTAGATGCTGTGTTTCTATTAACTGCCTCCCTCACTATTTTTCAGGGTTTATTTATTTAAAATATCAAGCCAGAGTTATTTTTTGCCCCAAGTAAGTGTCTGGTTTGGACGCCTTTTTCCTCTCCAGGTCTGAAAAAACTAATGTTGTTAAAATAACCTGCAAATATGTTTTTTTTAAAAGTGTGAGCTATTTATCAGCTTCTGGGCTTTATGTAGCAAGGAAAGAGAGGCATTCAGCACCTGAGTAATTTTAAAATAAGCCTCTTAATTATCAATAAGCCCTTTAGAAGAAAGAAACCTTTTGGGCTGCCTTTCCCATGAAGTAAGGAACCATTCCAAATAGCCCAGCAGTATACATAAGCTGCATTGGTACCTGCATGAAGGCAGTCTATACAGGGTCAGCTCAGTGACTTGTGAGAAGCACTCTATGGTATAAGCCTTACCAGTGTTGGAAAGGGAAAATAAAATAAAATAAAATAATGGGCTTTCTGTAGGACAGCTCTCTGCTCCATCAAGGGTTCTGTGATAGCTGTGCTATCCCCAGCAGTGGTGTATGCTGAACATAGCACTCAGGTGTTCAGCCCTTTAGTCCATCAGTTGATGGGACCAGCAGTGGGGAGAAAATGTAAGTTTTTAAAAAAACATACCCCTCTTCCCTGTTTTATTCAGGGTATTTAACACCAAACTGTGCAGTTTATTCAGCCTACAAACATCTTTGCCTTTCCCCTCTCAACATTGTTTGATTTCACATGCTTTTCAGGCTATGAAATAACCTTGTATCTATAAACTGCCTTTCATCCAAATGGCCCCTAAAACGGTTTACAGAAATTACTGACAGACTGCACAAACTAAGGCGCTGATCCTGCAGACACTGATGTATGTATTTAACTTTGTGAACATCTGGATTCCCATTGACTTCAGTAAGGCTCCAAAAGGTGGGGTGAGAGTCCACCCAAGCAGCTCACCTGGAAGGATTAGGGCCTAAAAATCTAGGAATTGCTGTAGCCACCTCTAGGCTAGAATGCTGAAGCTGCTGAACAGACCAATGTACTTTAGCCAGTTGGAATTGAAAGGGTTGTTACAGATTCAAAGTAACTGCACCTGTATTTCCCCTGGAGGGTACCCACTTAAAGGTTTCCAGCTCCCAGCCCTCACCACTTCTGGGCAGAGACCCGCATCTTACACTCTTCTGGGTGGGGTTTTTAAGGTTACACAGCTCCCTGATCAACACTGTGATATCTCCAGCAAGCCAGTCTGCCTAAAAGGCCAGCGCTTGCGTTTTGCTCCCTCCCCAAGGACTAAGCCAGCATATTGCTGGCAGTTACAAGTTACCACACAGGGTCTTCTAAGCGAGCACATTTATTCTTAAGGTAAAAGCATTATAGAGCAAGCATAAAAAACAATAGAAGAACCTACACACAGGTTACAAAACTTACCAGCAGTCACCCCAAACTCCAGAACAGGCCTCTGGTATGTGACAGTCCTTTAAACCCCACAACTGGGTTTTCCCTGTGGTTACAAGTTCATATCAGCCTTTGGCTCAGGAACCAGAACGAAGGCTGCAAGTCTGTTTAAGCTTGGTCTGTTTATCCAAAAGTTATTTCTTTGTCTGTTTGATCTCTGGAGAATCCAGTTTGAACCAGAATTTGTGAGCCTTCCTGGGAGGTGGTACCTCTCTGGAGGTGTTATAATCTGAGTGATTTGTCTTAATCATCCTGTAGTGTTTTCATTTCCTGGAGGAGCTGTGGTAACCCTCCCCCAGTGAAGTACATACAGTCCCTGGCCCACAATATTTAAACCATTCATACACTTAATAAAATATGGATTCCCAAGGATATTGCAGGAAGTTTTCCTACCTGCCACCAGGGTAACTGAGATAGGTAGAAAAGAGTAAATGGGATGACCCAGGTAATATACACCTGTCAGTCTGACAGTCTGACATTGATCCCAGGCAAGATAATGAAGCGGCTGATATGAAACTCGATTTACTAAAGAATTAAAGGATGGTAATGTAATTAATGCAAATCAGCATTGGTTTATAGAAAATAAATGTTATCAAACTGATTTGATATCTTTTTTTAAAGAGATTACAAGTTTGGTTGACAGTTGACATATTTAGACTTCACTACATTTTGATTTTTAAAAAAACTCGAACAATATAAAATTAACACAGCACATATCAAATGGATTAAAAGCTGGCTAATTGTCAGGTGTCAAAATGTCATTGTAAATGGGAAATCATCATCAAGTGGGTGTGTTTCCAGCGGAGTCCCTAACAGAATGGTCTTGGCCCTATGCTAGTTTATCAATGTCCTGGAAGTAAATATAAAATCATCACTGATAAAATTTGCAGATGACACAAAAATTGGGGGAGTGGTAAACAGTGAAGAGGACAGGTCACTGATTCAGAGCAAGTTGGATCTCTTGGTGAATAGGATGCAAGCAAATGTACTTTTTAATAGGGCTAAATGTAAATGTATACATCTGGGAACAAGGAATGTAGGCCATACCTACAGCATGGGGGATTCTATCCTGGGAAGCAGTGACTTTTAAAAAAAAATTTGGGGGCCATCCCAATGTGACACTGTAGTCAAAAGGGAATGCATAAACAGGTGACTCTCGAGTAGCAGTAGAGAGGTTATTTTATCTCTGTATTTGGCACAAGTGTGACTTCTGCTGAAATACTGTCTGGTTCTGATACCCACAACTGAAGAAAGAACAGGAGTACTTGTGGCACCTTAGAGACTAACAAATTTATTAGAGCATAAGCTTCCGTGGGCTACAGCCCACTTCTTCGGATGCATATAGAGTGGAACATATATTGAGGAGATATATATACACATATACGGAGAGCATGAACAGGTGGGAGTTGTCTTACCAACTCTGAGAGGTAAGTAAGAGGGGAAAAAAAACTTTTGAAGTGATAATCAAGTTAGCCCAGTACAGACAGTTTGATAAGAAGTGTGAGAATACTTACAAGGGGAGATAGATTCAATGTTTGTAATGGCTCAGCCATTCCCAGTCCTTATTCAATCCTAAATTGATTGTATCTAGTTTGCATATCAATTCCAGCTCAGCAGTCTCTCATTGGAGTCTGTTTTTGAAGTTTTTCTGTTGTAAAATAGCTACCCGCAGGTCTGTCATTGAATGACCAGACAGGTTAAAGTGTTCTCCCACTGGTTTTTGAGTATTATGATTCCTGATGTCAGATTTGTGTCCATTAATTCTTTTGTGTAGAGACTGTCCGGTTTGGCCAATGTACATGGCAGAGGGGCATTGCTGGCACATGATGGCATATATCACATTGGTAGATGTGCAGGTGAACGAGCCCCTGATGGTATAGCTGGTGTGATTAGGTCCTATGATGATGTCACTTGAATAGATATGTGGACAGAGTTGGCATCGGGCTTTCTTACAAGGATAGGTTTCTGGGTCAGTGTTTTTGTTCAGTCATGCGTGGTTGCTGGTGAGTATTTGCTTTAGGTTGGGGGGTTGTCTGTAAGCAAGGACAGGTCTGTCTCCCAAGATCTGTGAGAGTGAGGGATCATCTTTCAGGATAGGTTGTAGATCTTTGATGATGCGTTGGAGAGGTTTTAGTTGGGGGCTGAAGGTGACAGCTAGTGGTGTTCTGTTATTTTCTTTGTGGGGCCTGTCTTTTAGGAGGTGACTTCTGGGTACTCGTCTGGCTCTGTCAATTTGTTTTTTCACTTCAGCAGGTGCGTATTGTAGTTTTAAGACTGCTAGACAGAGACAAGCACCTACAAGATCTCTATCAAAGGGATTGGAGCAAATGCGGTTATATCTTAGAGGTTGGCTGTAGACAATGGATCATGTGATGTGTCCTGGATGGAAGCTGGAGGCATGTAGGTAAGTGTAGCGGTCAGTAGGTGTCCGGTATAGGGTGATATTTATGCGACCATCGCTTATTAGCACAGTAGTGTCCAGGAAATGGACCGCCTGTGTGGATTGATCTAGGCTGAGGTTGATAGTGGGATGGAAATTATTGAAATCATGGTGGAATTCATCAAGGGCTTCTTTTCCATGGGTCCAGGTGATGAAGATGTCATCAATGTAGCGCAAGTAGAGTAGGGGCATTAGGGAACGAGAGCTAAGGAAGCGTTGTTCTAAGTCAAAAACCAGTGGGAGAACACTTTAACCTGTCTGGTCATTCAATGACAGACCTGCGGGGGGCTATTTTACAACAGAAAAACTTCAAAAACAGACTCCAACAAGAGACTGCTGAGCTGGAATTGATATGCAAACTAGATACAATCAATTTAGGATTGAATAAGGACTGGGAATGGCTGAGCCATTACAAACATTGAATCTATCTTCCCTTGTAAGTATTCACACTTCTTAACAAACTGTCTGTACTGGGCTAGCTTGATTATCACTTCAAAAAAATTTTTTCTCTTACTTAATTGGCCTCTCAGAGTTGGTAAGACAACTCCCACCTATTCATGCTCTCTGTATGTGTGTATATATATATCTCCTCAATATATGTTCCACTCTATATGCATCCGAAGAAGTGGGCTGTAGTCCACGAAAGCTTATGCTCTAATAAATTTGTTAGTCTCTAAGGTGCCACAAGTACTGCTGTTCTTTTTGCGGATACAGACTAACACGGCTGCTACTCTGAAACCTGACAGTTGAAGAAGGATGTTCACAAATTGGAGAAGGTTCAGAAAAGACCTACAAGAATGATTAAAGGATTACAAAACATGCCTTATAGTGGTAGACTCAGAGTTCAATCTAGTTAGCTTAAGAAGAGAAAGTTAAGTGGTGACTTTATTAGATACCTGTTTCCCGTGTAGATACTTACAGACTGTAATCATGGGCTCTTCTAAGCAGACAAAGGTATAACATGATTCGGTGTCTGGAAGTTGAAGCTAGACAAATTCAGGCTGGAAATTTACCAAGGGTTGTGGTAGATTATCCACCACAGACAATTTTTAAATCAAGATTGGATGTTTTTCTAGATGATATACTCTGGGAATTAGTGTGTGGAAATTCTATGGCCTGTGTTATACAGAAGGTCAGATTGGATCACAGTGGTTCCTTCCAGTCTTGGAATCTATGATATGTCTATGAACAGAAATATGTTGGTTAGAATTTGGCCAATACAATGAGATTAACACCCCACTAAGAAAATTGTGATGTGATCCTTAATTATAAAGACAAAAATGTGCAGTTTAATGTGAAATATGGTCAGAAGAATTGCTGTTACCATTTTGTTAAAATTTAAAACAACCGGATAGTCTCTTTAGGAAAACTACCTACTTAGCTTGCACCACTACTACTGTAGATGTCAAAAATAAAATATTCATAAGTGTTTTTGATACTGTGTTCTAGCTCAAATTATGTCTCTCACCAACTCTAAACTGAGACGTCTGTGTAAACTGTTCTTAGAAAAAAACAGTGTTGTATATGCATAGTATTACTCCTGCCAATAATGTGATTAAAGCAAAACAAGCACAAACTTTTGTTAACTACCCGATCCTGTTTTTTTTTTAAAAAGTATTTTAAAATATTGTATTGACGACATAATGAAGTTGTAGCCACAGCCAACGAAAACAAGGAAATTAACATCTGAAGTTGGCTGCTGCTTCCTGTGCACAAAGTAGGGAGAGAATTGTGGTGGAAAAAGTAATATTTAGCACTTACCTATCACCTAGTTTTTGACTAGGGTTTACATGTTCAAAGAGCTGTACAAACATTAATCTTCATGAAAACACCGTGAGACAAGTACATTTAATACCCATCTTGCTGAAACACACAGGTGACTTGCCAGAGAAAATGCACTAAGTCAGAGGCAGAGCTGGGAATAAACTCATGCATGCCTGCTGTGTGCCTATGTTCTTTAGGACTTGTACCTAGTTTTAAATAATCCATGGAGATCAGTCTGTACAATTTACACTTGTGTTACAACCTTAATAGTATGTGTATGTTTGTGTGTAAATGAATAATACATTGGGATTAATAAATTCACAGGCATGCGTAGCCAGAACTCTGTTTTACACGGTGCAAAACCCCTCACCCTCTATACAGTAATTGTGCCAGGAGCACTGGGCACAAAAGCACCGAATCTACTGAACATTAAGCTTTTTAAGGTCATAGGTGACTACTGTCCTCTGCTATGTCAGAGCTTGTCTGTTTCCTTCTCTACAACGAGACAGCCAGTAGTTCCTCAGAAATATTTGAAGAGACATCATTTAGTAGTTTATGTGGAAAGCCTTGAATAATTCACACAACAAATGATTAGACAAGCACTTGTCTATCTGACTGAATTATTCTGCATGTTTGCTGAAGCTGTAAAGCAGAACAGCATTTCCTTCTCCAGAGGGTTTACAGTGGTAGTATTGACCCACCTAGTTATTGGGTTTCAGCCTTTTGTTGACATTGTTGTAAATGAAAGCAGCCTGGACAGGCACTGAGCAGCTGGGTTGGATAATTGTGAAGGATTCATGCTTGTTGCTGTTACCCCCAGTGTTTGTAGTGGGTTGTTTGCTTTGACTTTTGTTGAACTGTTGACAAAAGCATTAGATACAAATGGGAACAAATAAAGTGGTGAGATGCCAGGAGGGCTTGGCAGTAATGCTGGTTTTCGTTCTGACTTAAATGGGGAATGTGGACACTTATCTGGATAGGAAATGGAAGGTGTATTTAGTGTTTGTGCTCCCCCCCTTTCCAATTTCAATTTCTGTTAAACATGTTTTGGCAAATAAAGATGAATAAAGCATAGTGGAGGCACTATCACCAGTGCCTTAACTCTTTGGCAGTAGGTAATTTTTGGAGCATCTATTTGTGGCTGGGGTGGTTTTACTGGGCAAATCCAGTTCCTTGCATGAAAGGATTAAATGTAAAACAGGGGAAAGGTGGGTGGAATTGGGGAGGTTGGAGGATTAAATAGAACTGTATACACTGAAATAGTATAGCTAGCAAAATTGAAGTCATTTACTGGAACGCTTTTAATTTGGTTTAAACAAAATACTCTTTTGTATATTCAAATACGGAGTAGCTCAGCTGTTGTGAAGCCAGAAAATTAATGGTATTTTTAGTGAAATAGCAAAAGCATGTCAACAACATAGCTTTGGATGATAATGTTGGCATTTTATTCATGGGGAATTATCAATGCAGGTTACTGGACATCATCATGTGATTGAGAATGATTGAGCACAGGGGGAAGTGGATGTCCTTCTGTAAGATGATTTAATCTTGCATTTAGTCTTTCAGGAAGGGAGCAAGGAGACAGAAAGGAAGCAGTTTTTAAACATTTAGGATGCTTATTGTGGTACCTGATGGCGGGGCGGGGGTCTTATCTTTCTACCTCTCCCTGTCTCAGAACTTTCACTACTCCTACTTTTTTTTTCTCTCTCTCTCTCATTTGACATTCATTATTTTTATTTTGACAGTGCCGAAGGACTAACCAAGAATGGGACTCCATTATGGTAGGTACTATACTGGCCCAGAGTAGTAGTCATTCCCTGCCTTGAAGAGTTTATCATCTAAATAGACAAGACAGACACAGGCTGTGTCTACACAAGTGCTGCAGGGGCAACATTGCAGTTACATGGCTGTCATGTAGACGCTTGCTACAGCGACAGAAGGGGTTTTCTGTTGCTGTAGTAAATCTCCCCCCTTTGGAGGAGGTAGCTAGGTCAAGAGAAGAATTCTACTGTCCACCTAGTGGTGTCTATGTCAGGGCTTAAGATGGCTTAAATCTGTCTCATGGGGTGTGAGTTTTTCACACCCATGAGCAACACAGCTAGGTCAACCTTAGTTTTAGGTGTAGATCAAGCCACGGGGTGGAGGGAATGGTTATAATACAGAAGCAGAGTAAGCAATGTGATGGCAGCAAATGGTATGCAAGTGTCACACATTTTTTTGAGGGAGAAGGAGGGGATTAGTTAGGAGGGGATACGCTAAATGGGACTGGAAGGAGGTGCGGGGGCGATGGAGGTATGTAAGGGGGAAGGTGTGGAGAGACTGAGGGAGTGGGGAGAAGAGGGCTGGAGCAAATAGCCAGTCAGTGGCAGGACAGAGAAAGTCAGAGAACGTTCTATTGCCAAGGGTCCTGGCTTTGGCTGATTTTGCCCCCTTCTGGCTGGAATCTCTGGCTGGCTTCTCTGCAGTTTTCCCACAAGGGCCACGTGGTGGGGGAGAGGAGGCACTACTGGTTTCTGGTACCTCCAGGGTTTGGGTATATGGGGAGTTTCCCTGCATGATGCTGGGAAGAGGGTGGCCCTGGCTGTGCCCATTTCATCCCCTCCCCGCCAGTGTAGCAGTCCCTGCTCTTCTTTCTGTCATCTTAACTCTATCTTGTAGCTCGGCTGTGGGGGAAGATAGTGTCCCTTGGGAAGGCTTTTCTGAAGAGAGCTATGTCTTGCATCGCTAGACATGGCCTCAGACTCAGTCTTCTGATCGCCTCTATTTAGGAGCATGTGTGAGCATACTTTGCCCTGTACCTGAGAGTCTTAATGCATTGTCCCCCTGTCTTGTGAGTCACGGGCGGAGGGAAGCGGTCTTGAAGGACTGGGACTTTCGAATTCGATCCTGAAACAGACAGGGAGCCAGTGGCATGCATGTGCTGCAGCACTGATGGTATATGATCTTGAAGGTCTTTTATCACTCAGCCGGAGAGTTGCTACATATTGCTTGAGCTGAAGCTTTCACATAGTACTCAACCCCATGTAGAGTGAAAGACAGTTCAAGGCGGGAGTGTCAAAGATGTAGATCACAGTGGCAGGGGCATTACCTGAGTTGAAAGGGCAGCATGGTCTCCTGGCTGTCTGAAGATGGTTGAAGGCATTCCTTGCCACTGCTCTATGTTCGGTGTGAGCTGATGTTCCAGCATGAGCTGAACCTTGCAAGGTTTTCTGTCAAAAGTATTTTTGTCTCCTGCCTTCACACAATTATCACAAAATCCCAGTGTGGGGAGAAAATTGCATGCACTTATAGGGCATCTGGATCTTTTGATAGTCACTTTTTTCCGGTGCCACAGTAGTAATATTGTTCCTGCTCGTATTTTTGTGGCTCCAAAGGAAGAGAAGATATGCGAGCTTGGGAATAAAATTGCCTTTTACAACTGCCGCAGCTGAGGCTCCAGTTCTGCTACATGTATTATGTCTGGGGACTGCTGCGTCCACACAGAGGCCCTCTAACTTCAGGGGGTGCAACAGTCTGCTCACATGCTAAACACTGTGAGATCAGAGGCCAAATTGCTGATTAATCCTACTAATGTAAAAAGAAAGTGAAGCAATATCAAGCATTTCCTGTGCTGGAGGGTTTAGAAGAATTGGTGGTGATGTTACTGTAAATAGATTATGCACAGTGCATCCCAATAGAGCTTCTTCTGCAAAAGTATTTTCTCTGGGTCTCCAGGGAATATCCTGAATGAGTCCCAGGTGGCCCTAAGAAGTTCTCATAGCAAATTTAAAACTTGAATGAGGAAAAAGTGAGAAATCTGTGAAAGGTGAACACCCAAACAAAAATAAATATCATGCCCAGAATTCTGTCTTGAGAGCATTTGGGAAATCCATTTTTGGATAAACTAGGTAATGAGAAAAGGTAGTGAAACAACTTGTAAATATTCTAGGGCTGCATCTGTTTCTTAACACAGATGGATCATTCTCTGATTTCATATGAAATTCATTCCTCCTATGTCTGCTGCACAGAGTCAAGGGAGTGGTACTAAAAAAAACTTTCAGACTAATCAGATTTCTCCCAATGACCTGTAGATTCCGCCCAAAGCAGTCGTCTACTAGGAAGAACAATAGGCTTGGAAAGTCTGAAACTGAAAGCTGGGGCAAGTAGTGTTGTAAAGAGTTTGCGTTTGTGTGGGAATACTGGTGAATGGTCACAGGTCCAAGCAGGAGAGAGAGAGACGCGGTATGCTGCTTAGATCTAGTTTGGTCTTGGCCTCCTTCACATCATAAAGGGATGCATCAAAGTGTAAGATGTTCCGGTGTCAGTTAGGTGGGGAATAGAATCCTAAAGTGACCAAGTAAAAATGTGAGCATAGGTGTGAAAGTGTTCTAAGTAATTTAACATGGAAAAGTGTAAAGTAATGTGATTATGGTTGGAAAATGGAAAGAGGAATACGCCTGTGGTACACAACCTTATAGCAAAAAAGGTCTTCATTGGCAATTTGCCATGAGCCTCTGGGCTGCACCTAATTTGCATATAATTTACATTGGATTTTAATCAGATAAATGCACATGCTACATTTGTTTTTATGTATAGAGTACTATAAGTGCGAACAGTGCTTTACACAAAACACAATGAAAAACAACATATAATTTAAAGGCAGCAGTAAAAGGAATGTCAGTGGGAAGACTGGCTCTGTATCTGTGAAATCAACGTATTTGTATGTCTGGTTCTATCTTTGAGGTGGCCACATGCACTATGGAATACAGCTTTGAATTTATTGGGCAGCTGCATGGTTTTGTTTTGTTCACATGCCTGATAGGAAGGGTTTGTTTAAAAAATATGTACTTTCAAAGAGACTTGCACAAATAGCCGCTGCCTTGCATAACTGACTGTCTGACACTCATTTGCCATTTATAGAAATTCTGTACGTTTCCTTCATGAAACTTTGTTTGGAGTCATATAAGGCAGTCAAATTTTAGATGAATTGTGGCTTCAGTTACTTTAAGTTCAGCTGAAGATAACTTTGTGTCCATTGCAAAAATGTTTGTCTTTTGCAGTTCACAGGACTATCTACTTAATTTAGATGTAGGCAAACAAAACATGGGCCAGAAGTACTAACCTGTAGGTTTGTAGCATGACCAGAAGGTAACATGTCTGGGCACTAGCAAACTAAGTAGGAATCAGTTAAGGACCCTTATAGAGAAGAAGGCCTCAACTTGTTGATATCATTGGGCAGTAGCTTGATAACTACCCCTGAGAGCAACCAACGTGATGTTACATGGGACATGAGACAGTCCCTAAAGTTAATAGGTCCCAAATTGTGGTAAGGTTTTATAACTTTAAACCAAGCACGTAAATTCCACCTGGAAACCCACCGGCAGTGTTTTGTGTAAAAGTCCCTCTTAGTAGCAGAGAATATTGGTACCTGCTTAACTTCACTGTCCTGTTGGTATATGTAGAGAACGTAAACCAGTCTTGGCTGGAAGTGACAAAAACGTGGCTTACTGTAGCAAGATCTCTATTGAAAAGTACACTCCTCTTACCAACAATAGGAGGAAAAAGTGCATTTGACGTGAACGGCTACCAAAGCAGCACATGTTCTAACGAGACCCCTTACTTGTGAACCTGTGTTACAAATTATAGCCATGCTCCCTTACTGCCATTGTAGCCATTATAACCTTCACCAGCTCTTCTGCTTGTTTACCCCAACTAGCAGCATGGTGTCAGTCTTGTCTGGATTGAACCCTCATAGCCAAACCCTAAAATTAAACACTAAAATGCATATTTGGTCACCTAAATTATTGGACACTCAGGATTTCTGAAAATCAAGTCAGTGACGTAAATGTCTGCGTATGGGCGTGGGCACCTAACTTTGGGCACCAATTTTGAACATGTTGGTCAGAGTGGTAGGTTGAGAAGATGGAGAGCACATTTCAATATAAAAGTAACTTTTGGGTCCTTTATCTGAACTCAGTAATCAATGTATCTTGGGTTAATTATATTTCTTGGCCCTTTGACCTCCACCTGTTTGTTTAATCCAGTGTACAGTATTACCTTGTAAATAGGAAACACCCTGAAATTGTCATTTAAGTAAACTTGTTAATGCCAGCTTCTCAGGGTTCATCCCAAACTGGAATGAACACCTTTCATTTTTATAAATAAATAAATGAAACATTATGGTTTCCAAGACAACCCAGATGAAATATCTGGCTTTGCTATAGGAACTAAACCCACACCAGAGGCATTGTTATCTTTATCCCTGCTGGGTAATTTGTACACTGCAATAGTTTGTTTGGAAACATGCCTGTTGTTGTTTAAAATGTACTTAATGTGAGATTAGAGAACAGAAGCTTTTTTTTATTTTGTTTTGTTTATACAAGATCATTTCTAAACCATTTAAAATAAAGAGTTTGAGTATGTATGGTATTTAAAAACCTTTCACATGATGTTTTTAAAACAGATCAATTTCAGCATTAAAATGTTAGGAATTCAGCCAAGGAAAATTCAACTCAGGATTGTATAACTATAATGATAATGTATTATACCCGTCTTCCTTGAAAGTGATTGTAACAGCAGAGTTGAACCTGGTGAATTACATAATTTAGGAGTGTTTGCCAGAACACTGTTTTAGGCGGATTACTGCAGTCTTTTCTTAACAAAAGCAAAAGGAAAGATGGATCATATTATGAAGTACTTAAATAAGCGAATAGTCTTCTCAAAGCATCTAAAGATAACTCATTTGAGTAGAACAGAAGGTCATGTGTATGAATGCCAGTTATCACACTTAACTACTTGGCAGGATGTAGGAGAGTACAAGACATGGAGTTCTGTTTTTCAGTTGCTCTAGCCTGAATTAAAAATTTATTGGCTGCTCATTGCTGACATCAAAACATTTCTAGCTAGACTAAAGTGAGTACTTGACCATGCTTTTAACATTTAAAAAATTAAGTGAGCGACCTGTCTAATATAAAAAATGAAAGGCACAGCAAAGTAAAAGCTACTGCTGCCTCTTGCATAATTCTTCGATGTTAGTCTGTTGCACATCAAAAAGTTGGCACAAGCACTGTTTTATATATTATTTACCTGCTGTTTTGAAGTAGGTGTGGTATGTATAGTGGATTCACTTTGGGCCCTGACTTGGATGGTAATGCTTCAAGACTGTTGGAAGAGCTCTTCTCCCATAACTCTATACACTAGAATCCTTGATTTAAAGAGCTATTCTTGGGAAAATTCTTTTTGTGACAAATTGGGCTTTCAGGCCCCAATTCAGAAAAGCACTTAAGCACATGCTTAAATCCCACAGATTTTTTAGCTACTTTTTGACTTCAGTGAAGTTACACATGCCTAAAGTTTAACACATGCTTGAGAGCTTCACTGAATAGGGATCGTTTACTGAATTAGGGCCTCTTCTGACACAGTTATTTTATATTCCTAAGAAAATGCAATAGATGAAGTCAGGCACTGGTAATGTGCTTGAATGTTATTTGGGCTGGCAAGCAGAGCAGTAGTGATCAAAGATTACTTTCTTGGCAATATTTCAGTATGTTGCATACAAATAACAGAGATCCGGATTTCAGCCTTGCTCAATACCTCCTGTTCATATTTTTAGCACCCAATTAATGCAATGATTAGTTAATGAATTCATTGAGTGTTCAGCTTTAAAAGATGGCTGCCCAAATAGTGTAAGGGTAGATCTACACTACAAACTTGCATCAGCACAACTGCG